>NC_135570.1:13472821-13620321 GCF_964340395.1 Glandiceps talaboti
TGTCTGTCTGTCTGTCTGTCTGTCTGTCTGTCTGTCTGTCTGTCTGTCTGTCTGTCTGTCTGTCTGTCTGTCTGTCTCTCTCTCTCTCTCTCTCTCTCTCTCTCTCTCTCTCTCTCTCTCTCTCTCTCTCTCTCTCTCTCTCTCTCATTTTAGCAAAGACAGATATACAGCTTTGGATATGACATACCTAATTCTACCAGTGTTGATTCAAAATCTTCAGTAGCTTTGATAATATCCATGTAATTCTCTAGCTGTTGAAAGAAAACACAATTGATACCCCAATGACTAATGTCATATGCAAGTTCATGCGGTTTCTTCAACAAAACAAGTTTATATGCTTACTAATTATTGTCTGAACGATTGTCATTTTTATGACAAATATCAATTTTTAGCATGTGTAGATTCTTATCAGTTGCTGCGTCTTTATATCAAACAGAGGTGTTGAACGGTAATTTGAAACCTGCTGTAATGTACTAACCTGACTACTGGATGTAGGTATAGAATGTACCAGGCAGTGGTTGATAATACACAGTGATAGATCTTTCCATATGAAATCTCCTATAAACAATAGATCAAATATCAACTTTTGATACGTAATAATTACATACTATGTTTCATTATTTTCCATATATAGGAAAATATGAGTGACTTAAGGGGCCTTGTCACTATGAGTTGAAAAGTGAGCAGTGACATAACCATTAGGTTATGAGTTAGTCTGTAAGGTACGCAGTGATGTCCTTGCACATTGGTCAACACATTGGTAGGCCGGTGAGGACGGAACGACATGATAGAACGTATCGTACAGTCTAGTATTTTCATGTAATTTCTGGCTATATGAAGAATAATATTGTAATATGATATAATTATACATCCCAAACATAGTTATGAAAAATAGCGCCAATGGTGTTGTAGCACAACTGAATGTACTGTAAAGTAATTTTTTCCAAAACATTAGGTTTGCCATCTTTGACCAAAAATAAACATTTCCACAACTCCATTAAAACATAACAACATGGATCACATCATCTTGGATTGAATAATTCATCATCTCACCATCCCTAGGTACATCACTACCAGTAATCACACAAATTTACCTATAATTTTGACAAGAAAGTAACATTTTATATACCTAATTTTTATGTCAGTTTCTTTTTCATGTTAATATTTGTCAACTTTAAGCAATATCTGAATTAAAAAACTTACCAAATATTTTCATGAGGGTGATAGTTTCCCCAGTTTGTTTATCTTCAATGCTAATACCGAAGACATATTTATGAAGGGTCTTTAGCACTGTTAGGATATGTTGATACAGTTGATGTGGTGCTATGTGCTGACTTCCTGTAGATGTTTTTTGTAGACTGATAGTCACAAACTAGGGATGGAAAGATAGATATGTAAGTACAATGACAGAACCAGTGTGTCCTTGAAGCCAATTTGACACGCCACTGACACACACAATTTCTAGTGACGCACCAAAATTTGGTGTTCCCCAGTCTTACTATGTTGTGACTCACAAGAAATGCCAGTTTTTATCATTTTGACTTGTGTGACGACAACAAAATTTGGCTATCATTAGAGAGCACACTGGACAGAGCTTCATGACATGTGAGTGCAAGTGTGGCGTAGTTGGGGTATTTGTATGAGTGCTTGCAGGGTTCTCTGCATCTGTACTGTCATGAGTGTAGCAGAAAACACTGCAAGCACGAGTGCAAATACCCCCGAGTACCCACACTGGAACTCACATGGAATGTGGGGTTGTTATCATTACATAACTTGCATTGATTTCTTGAACTAGGCATTTACAGGGAAATGGCTGGTCAAGCATCATGCCATATTCCTATTCAGTTATCCACATTGCAGTCATTTTCGAAAGAAGTGCCACAAGAGGGCGCCCCACGTAATGAAAAACTAGGGCTATATCACATGACAGTAAATGAATGAAGCACTCAATGAAGTGATTCAAACAACAAGTTCTTAATTTCCTGAAATTAAAAATCTCATGATTTGAAACAAAGATAGCAGAATTTTCAACTGGTTGAGAATGTCAACAATTTTTACTGTGAAAGTTAAACACTTGGAAGTGATAATATTTCAAGGTGCCTATAATACTCAACTATCATGGCTGTCATGTCCTGATTGAAAGCGGTGTATGACCAGCACTCCTTGTGGCCAAACTATGCAAGCCTTTGTTTTTTTTCTGTTATTTAAATTAGAATATGGTGTATTCGATCACAGATTATCTATCTCCAAAAGTTAGCATACGTTCTTCAGTGTGAAAACCAAAACTACTATTTTACATACCTGGTACGTTGAGTCAACTTTTGGTTCAACACCACTCAACAATATCATATGTTTAAACAAATGCTCCATACTTCGTTTACCTGGTCAAAAAAAGAACATAACACTAGATTAGATAACAAATAAGCATTCTTATATTATTTTTTTGTATTAGTCTCGAACTGAAAGCGACTCGTAGACTAGTGACAAAAGCCCCTTAGGTAACTCGTATTTTCCTTGGCTGAAACGAAGAAAAATATTGGGGAATACCATCTAATCATATTTTTTCATGTTTGTTATTGGTATAATTTTCAGTGTTTTTGATTTCAAATTATGTATTTGTAATTTATCATAAATGCAACCTGTACTAACAATCTTAACACATAGCCTTACCGAAGGACTGCATTTTGTTGTTCAGCACTTTGCTTGCATGTAGTGCCCTCACTGTAGTTTCTACTTTGTTGCTCAAAGCTGGAAAATGACAAGAAAATTATGTAAGGTTTAATCAATATGTAAATTGCTGAAACAATAAAGCATTTGTTATTGCATCTAATTACTGACTCTTGCTACCTAAATCTAAGAAATAGTGCTTGTTGCCTGAATCCGAGAGAAAAAAGCTCCTGAAAATTCTGTACACTTTACAGGAACAAAGTGCTGACCAAGAAAGGGATGCGAAGAGCACCAACAATGTATTGGATCAATAGAATATGGAACTATCTATTTTAACAAGTTGCAATCTAATGTTGTCTGATGATATCGATTGGGTGTAATCTAGATTAGTTCTTTGTATTTTGTATTATGAACCATTGGCTGCATACTAGTTTCATAATGCCAAGAAACTACACCACTTCATTACATGATGCAATGTAACAAGGATGTTAAAAATAGCAATGCAGCATAGGTTTTTATAGCATCCACGTACACAAACTTTTTCCCACAGCCATGTACCAGCTATGGGAGTATAGGTATTTCCACAGTTTTCTAAGATAGACATAAACTAAAACTATTGTAGCAACATGTTGATACAACAGTGATAAACTATTGAATGGACATTGGTTTCTCAGTAGGGCGGCATCACAGAGTTTGATTGAGAGTTCCATGAACTTGCCACAGTGTACTTGATCACTGGGTGATTAGAATCGCACAACAGAGGAATCACTATCACCCACTTGTGTAATCTACCACATAAGAGAACAATAGATTTAGTTTGTGTCTATCTTAATAGTAAACCGAAGGCTGGATTACCAGAGTCGTACCTAGGTTCTCCAACATAGCATATAAACACGGAGAATACAGTCATTTATACTCACATATCTTTAGCTGTGTTGCCAGAATACAATGCAGTTTATCAGAGTCTTTGACAGCAGGTACGTTCCACACTACTCTCTTTGACCATGCCTCCCCGAGAGAATAAATCAAAGTTTCCTGGTTCACTCTCAGTTCTGCCTGATGAAAATATAAAGATTATGATTAGCTGAGCTAATCCAAGATCCTGAGTGAAAAGAGTACTACAGTTCTTTGCATGGAAGTGTCCCAATTCATGTTATTAGACACACTGCGATTACTTATTCTTTGGACATGACGTTGAAAGTGATTTACTCAGCAGTAAAGCAAAATAAAAAAGTTTTTGCATTTCTGATAACTTGACCGACTCTAGTTCAAACAGCCGACCCTAAACACTTTTAAACATTTAAAACAAAAAGATAAGAAATTCTTTGTCTTCTTGACCTTCATGCACATCTGTTTTCTTTCCCCAGTGATGTCTGTACATATTTCATCAAACTATCACAGTGGGGATATTCTGACTGACATTTTTTTGGGGTTTTGGGTCAAAATATTTTTCAAAAATAACAAATAATTCAAAAGATCAAATCAAATCAAATCCTGAACTACCTATCATATTTTCAGAGGACATGTTATTGGAAACACACAATTATTATTTTTATTTGGTCTAATAAGTGATACGAAGCTATTTTTCGAGGTATGTAAGAGTCCCAAAATTGACATAGTGTGCGTAAAAGTGCTCAACGCTCACTTTGTCGAAAATGGCTACTAGATGTGAAAGACTAGTACACTACACGACAGAACAGTAAGAAACTACACTCACTGTTGAGCACTTTTACTCTCACTTTGTCAATTTTGGGACCCTTACATACCTGTATTTTTCACTTACCTTCAAAGATTTTATAATCTTCATTTCAGTCAATTTTCCTTTTAAAAGATGTTTAAGGTTTTCTTGCTAAGAAAGTAGAAAAACAAAAAGTGTACAAAAAGAACGTAAACTTGTGAGAACTCAAAATGTCACACATTCATATCACTCTAGTCCTTTCTAAGTTACTTTTCAACATTTTTGTAATGTGATCTCAATTTCATTAAGTATTTTGTAGTTTATTATTTTTCAGCAATTAAACAATCAACTAATGCCATGTCAATTTTTTGGGGGAAACGTCATAAAATGTATACATGCACAATGCAAATTTTGAGATTAAGACTGAAATATTGCCAGCAGGTACATTGCATATGTCCCTGGGATATCTACGAGATAATATGAGAACTCATATAACATATGTCCCAGGAACATTGTAAGTATAGGAATATCCCCATAACACTGCTACTATAGAAATGCCCCTGGAACACTGCTACTACAGAAATATCCCTGGAACACTGCTACTACAGAAATATCCCTGGAACACTGCTACTACAGAAATATCCATGGAACACTGCTACTACAGAAATATCCCTGGAACACTGCTACTACAGAAATATCCCTGGAACACTGCTACTACAGAAATACCCCTGGAACACTGCTACTACAGAAATATCCCTGGAACACTGCTACTACAGAAATATCCCTGGAACACTGCTACTACAGAAATATCCCTGGAACACTGCTACTACAGAAATATCCCTGGAACACTGCTACTACAGAAATATCCCTGGAACACTGCTACTGCAGAAATATCCCTGGAACACTGCTACTACAGAAATATCCCTGGAACACTGCTACTACAGAAATATCCCCATAACACTGCTACTACAGAAATATCCCTGGAACACTGCTACTACAGAAATATCCCTGGAACACTGCTACTACAGAAATATCCCTGGAACACTGCTACTACAGAAATATCCTTGGAACACTGCTACTACAGAAATATCCCTGGAACACTGCTACTACAGAAATATCCCTGGAACACTGCTACTACAGAAATATCCCTGGAACACTGCTACTACAGAAATATCCCTGGAACACTGCTACTACAGAAATATCCCTGGAAAACTGCTAATACAGAAATATCCCTGGGGCACTGCTACTACAGAAATATCCCTGGAACACTGCTACTACAGAAATATCCCTGGAACACTGCTACTACAGAAATATCCCTGGAACACTGCTACTACAGAAATACCCCTGGAACACTGCTACTACAGAAATATCCCTGGAACACGGCTACTACAGAAATATCCCTGGAACACTGCTACTACAGAAATATCCCTGGAACACTGCTACTACAGAAATATCCCTGGAACACTGCTACTACAGAAATATCCCTGGAACACTGCTACTACAGAAATATCCCTGGAACACTGCTACTACAGAAATATCCCTGGAAAACTGCTACTACAGAAATATCCCTGGAACACTGCTACTACAGAAATATCCCTGGAATACTGCTAATACAGAAATGTCCCTGGAAAACATTGCTACATTTACCATCTGGCTCAACAAAAATCTTACTTACACTGCTACATTTTATCATCTGACTCAACAAAAATCTTACTAACACTGCTACATTTTATCATCTGACTCAACAAAAATCTTACCAAAAGTGCTACATTTTATCGTCTGGCTCAACAATAATATTACTCACATCACTACATTTAACAAACATCCCCCTGCCATCACCCTAGAGAAAAGAGTACTTACAAGCTCAGTAAGCAATTCACAAGCTTTCATATATTCCCGCACTCTTAGTGCCTCAGTAAAATTCTCCAAAGACTCGTCAACCTGGACAAAAAAAAAAGACAAAGATAATTTGTTTTATTCACTTACACATATTTCACTGCTATGATTCATGCATGTGTCATCAGGTAAATCTGACTCAAATGAAAACAAAGTAATTGATAAAACCAAACACTAGGGGTACATATTTCACCAATGGACACACATATCTCAGGGAAGCTTCTTGGAAGACACTTTTAACTACAGTTTCCAATGGCAGAATACCATACGAATAATTAACTACAAACAATCCAATAGGAGAATACCTTATGAATAATTAACTAGAAACAATCCAATGGGAGAATACCTTACAAATAATCTCTAAAGTCTTCATAATGGCATTGGTACGTTGAAGTTGTTTGGATAAATCATGGAAGTCACTTGTTGAACTACTTAACTGACTGCTCACATCATTCTGCCAAGTAAAATATTAAGAAAAAAATAAATCATTTCTCATACAGTGTTATTTCTTTTTATAGTATTTATGCTAAGATTTAGGAACCTGTTAGGAAATCTGTTTGAGAATAGTTTGAGTGAGGAACTCACGTAAAAATGTGGCGAAATCTAGGAGATTTTAGGGGTGATCACACAATGTCACACGCTCAATAAACGAACTGAACTTCGTTCATCTAACTTTATTGCATTACACCAAGTATATTGGGTTAGGGAATGACAAGTTCTTTTACACATTTTGTCATGACTTCCTACAATGCCATTTGTTCAGTGGCCATGATTAAATTCTAGCCCTCACTTGGACAAATCTGGGGGGCGCCCTCTAGCAATTCTTGTATGCAAATGATTAAGAGAACTTTGCCATTGATAATCAGAATATGGCATATTTATCCCTTATTATATTACTCATTACTATATTCAATAGAAAATGTTTCATATTGCTATACAGTGTAACCTAAGCAGTGTGCTCTGCAATGATAGCCAAATTTTGTTGTTGTGAGTCAAAATGATAAAAACTGGCATTTCTTGTGAGTCACCACATAGTAAGAGATAGGGGAACACCAAATTTTGGTGCGTCACTAGAAATAGTGTGCATCAGTGACACGTCATATTGACTTAGAGGGCACACTGACACTAAGAAAGAGAAATTTGTTTTGGACTGTTAAGACCCCTCCCCTGACTAAATTCGAGAGTCTTGAATCACTGATATACATGAGCCAGTACTATGAAAGATTTGCCAGTAGTTTAGGAAAAGAGATATTGAAGTCTGTAATCACAACTATCTACATCACATTCACTGATAGCGTGGTCTACATGTATGCCAGTTTGATGCACCACTGACACAAAAAATATCTTGTGACACACCAACATTTAGTGGTCCCTACTCCTTCCTATGTGGTGACTAACAACCTAGTTTTATCACTGTGACCCACAACAAAATTTGTTTTCTTTCACTAGCGGATACACTGATTACCAGTAACTAAATCATTTATGGCATTATAGCGTGTGGAAGCCATGTCAAACAAAAAATATGGAATATATACTCTGGTCGTTCTACATCATGACAACATGCATTTATGTCACTACAACATGTGTCTATGTCACTGGTTCTGCTGTGTTTGAAATATGAATCAAAACGTTCAAAACTGCCATTACCTTCCCAGATTTTTCTTTGATATTACTGGCGCTGGTATAATTATGTTATTGTCTGATATCTTTCTTCATTCAGCAAGAAAATACTTGTGACCTAAGGGTTGTCACTATGAGTCTAGCAACTCGTAGTGACAAAGCCCCCTAGGTCACTTGGAAGAAAAATACTGAGGAATACCATCTACTTGTATTTCTTATGTTGTGCACATCCTCAAAAATTCAACACAAATTTCTTGGGAGATGAGTAATGAGTAAATTAGGAGTACATTACCTGTATTTTGCTTGTAAGTGATGAAATTTCTTTTGAGGTTGAATCAACCTTACTGTAGAGTTCTGTGGTTGATGTAAAACTCAGGCCGAAGTCTGAATATTTCGTATTTAGGTACGAGCTTAACTCGTATTTGATCGAGTCCACTTTGTTAGCAATTTTGCTCATTCTGGTTGGAAGATCTTCTTTTTCAAGGCCACCTATAAGACCAGATAAACACTGACAGTGAAAAGACAACATTTATACAGCGCTGGCAAGCTAAGAATACCGTTTGCGGCATACGTGTATGCAACTTTTATGTCTTCATTAACGTTCATTTAGGGGAGGGGGTTTTGTCCTAAACGGATGAAGAGCATTTATTGCGCTCGTGCGACATTGAGTGATCGTCATTTATATCTTTGATGTTGAACACAAACTTACATCACTGGCAATAACATTTGGTCCATTAGCTTGTCAGCTCTTACATACATTGATAGATAAGAATGACAAATATATGGTAGGTTGTATGCTTTCTGTGGGTCATACATGTATGCATATGTAACATGGGCCACTACACAGCGAGCTGGAAAGTCATGCACTACATATTATGACAGTTTAGTGGATGGGATATGTTGGGACAGTCAATGTACAGGGGAACTAGCTGTAGCATGTTTGTTTGCAAAAAACAACAACATGCAAACTAAAGGCCATACAAGACCAACTTGTCACCCACACAGATAAGTACTACAGAAAAGCCTGTCCCTAGTACCTAGTCCTGCTTACAGATGGAGTAAGTCGTCCCTTGTAATCTCTTAACTAATACACAGTCTGCAACAGTGCAAGCACTAGACTGTACCATGATTGATCCCTGCTCTTGACCAGGGTGCCCACTAATATTGGCATGTTGTAATCGTACAATACAATACAACTCAGCGCACACTTCTCAAATTCTAGGTTGTATCTTTACAGTTTTCATCTCGGGTCTTGATAAAGATTGAGTGCAATGCCATAAGAAATCTGCTAGTGCTAGAGAAGGGGGTATATTTTTAGTTGATCGACGTGTATTTTTTTTCTTTTTCTTTGATGTATCTATAGTTGGTACAATGTTCTCAATTCTTGTCTTATCAAAGCAAAACAATTCTAGGAAGGCTTGTTCAAAATTTACAGAACATCTAAACGAGTATTTCTATAAATGACAGCTGGTGGCAGTGCACTACACATATGATATATGTGACATATCGCAGAGGATGGGAGATGATGTACGGGAGTCGACATCTGTGCAAAATTTTCATGCAAATACATCAGTATTTTTCGTCTGTACCGATGTGTAAAAACTCATTTTCATTTCGTTCATGCATAGTGATATCTTGTTGAAAATAATAATGATACATAAACACATGACACGAAACTTACCTGAAGTGGCCAGCACTTCTGCTACGAGCGAAGCCATCTTGAAAATTCTAAGTCTGGCGCCCCCACCCACAATACAGTGCGGTTTCTGCTCGACGTCATCTCCCACATAGAGGGCGCAATCCACGATGATACCTTTATATTAAAACTTTATTTCGGGAAAGAAAACAACGCAACAACGTTCAAAAACATCCCATAGATAAAAATGAAATACACACAAAAACAACATTATAAAGCAATTTGAACTCTAAAAAAGACAAACTGACAAATACACAAATAAATAAATAAATAAATAAATAAATAAATAAATAAATAAATAAATAAATAAATAAATAAATACAAGCATTTATACATGCTAATATTGTGACTTTATATAGACGCATGTGTTAAAACTTGCGGATGCCTGGGATTCTTACATACTCATGCATTTTTTTTGGGTGTGTTCCTCCCTCGTACATCAATAGACTAACCACTTCTAGACCGTCGAGGGCAGAGATACGCGGGGAACTATGGTCGCTTGGTCCTAATTGATCATTTGGCTAATATACTATTGGGCGTGACTGCTTCATTTAAAATAAATAATGATTTCATAATTATTTATGTGAAAAATGTATACGTGCAGGGCAGAGCGAGGTTTTAAAGATGTATAGCAATGTTTACTTGGCATCAACATTCATAAAGTCAACTATCGGCCATACACGTGTGCGTGCATGATTGGGTATGTACCATGGAAGTATAACTTGCTGTACCCGTGGGTTATACTTCCGTGGATGTACAATGGTCCGGTTCAGTCAGGTCACGTCATTGTTCAGTACGCACTTAAAACGCAATTAGGCCGAGATTGTTTAATCTGTAACATATTGTTCTAATAGAGAAATGTCACACAACTGCTGGCATCAGACCATGGACGAACTGAACCTGTTACAAACAAGGAAAGTAAACAATCGAATTGGATTATTTAATAACACTTGGCTTAGCATGTTGGAACAGCAGAGACTTGTATTACACACCATGGTTTGATAGGAACAGTTTTATGGACTCTTTATGGGTACACGAATTGCCAGGGGAACTGGAAATTTGTTCGTGAACTTGAACTATTATGTAAAGTGGCCATAAAACTGTTCTTACCAAATGCTAGAGTGTAATACAAGTCTCTGTACTTCCAACATGCTGTGCCAAGTGTTATTAATTCAGTTGTTTACTTTCCCTGTTTGTAACAGGTTCCGTTCGTCCACATGGTCTGGTGTCTGCAGTTGTAAATGGGTTTATGATCACAAATTCCTAAAACTAACCTCTTCACAGTTTCACTCAAATTCTGTATTAAAAAAAATAAATATCTTCTATACTTTCATTAAATTCTCTCTCTGAACGTCTGTGTGTTGGTGATACGAACAGAGGGGAAGTGGACTGTTTTGCTCCGTAAAAGCCGCCTATCTGGAGGCCCTGGATATAGGATGTTGTCTCCTGTACGAATAAGGCCATTTATTGTAAACAGTAAATGTAACAGCATTAATTATTACAGCCATCCACACGATCTTTACTAACCGTCCAATGCTCTTGCGTCTGACAGCAGTCGAGTTGGTTGAGTTCCAGTATGGCCAATGCAGCATGTTTGCCAGGTCATAGATGTATAACCCAATTCTAAATATTCATACTTCTAGACTAGGGCAATGCTCAGAGGGTACATTATACCAATTCACTCACCTAAAATCCCTTCACTAGATTGTTTTAAGGTTCAATATTTCAACTTTACTACTTCTAGATCTACAGGGCAAGTTAATATCATCTCTTTAAAAAATGTGTGCTGGAAATTGTACCCTGCAATCTTCTTTTATGCAGACATATCCACATAATCACACAGACACAATTCGATTCTACAAAGTACCATTGAAATTAGGACTACGTCACAGGTGTATGTTACACGCATATCATATCACACAACTAAAGCTACGTGACGGTCAAGACTTTCCCAGTCAATCTACTGGTTACCATGGAGTCATCCAGGCCGAACAAACACAGCACATGTGGGCTCCGTGTAAGTAATCGTTCACTTTTGCTTTGTTGGACATGAATCGTGATGAAAAACAAGTCAAGGTGTACCTACTACGAAATAGTTACAAGCTGTTAGCTAATGAGGAAAATATGGCTCTGCCATAAAGTCTTTTTGACATTCTTAATCCACTAGTGTTATAAGACCTCAATGATAAACACAAGTTTAATAATCGCTTAGGTTAAGTCAGTCCAGCATATATTTTGACATACTAGTATATTCGAGGTGCGAACAATGGTCCCTCGTTTACAATTGCACATTTGAACTAAACGCCGAGTTACACAATATCCAGCACACGTTGCATCATGCACATATCACGTGAGTGTATATGATGCATTGCTTTATCTATGCCACCAAGTCAAGTACCTGTGCAGACAACATTTAGGTAAGGCAAGGACCCTGGCGTAACGCCAAATGTAAAAATAATTCACGTCGGGTAGTCACTGTTCACATCAAGTCAAGGACCAATAAAATAAATTAATGCCAGGCGATACCGATGAGTAACCACGCTATTTTAACTTCATTCATTGACCTTAAGTAACCCTGAGAATGTTAAGAGAAATGTGTTAATTCTAGAAACCTTTCTACATGAAGTTCTTAACTACAGCTTTCACAATGCATGTTGAATGAGGTAACTGATTCTTGATAGCTTTTGACGCAAAGTCACTTTAAAACATACGTGTACAGTTGCAATACTGCAACAACTAAACGGGTTTTTGGCCACGTGATCAGTCCACATTTGAGCAATTAACTTGTGGTTGTTTGTTGTATTCCGTAATGATAGAATCCGTCTCTGTCACACATTTTAAAATAAACACTAGTACTATTTCAGAATGAAGAATTGAGTCATTTTGAATTTCTTTTTACAGCTAAAATGATGTAGGCTTTGTGTTTCATTCACGTGATATGACCTTTAACACACACACACACACACACACACACACACACACACACACACACACACACACAAACACTCAGATAATTTCTAATGCAAAAGAAACAATGACATAGGTGCCGTGTACAGTGTAATGTCCCATCCGTGAAACTCCAAACCTACGTAATGTCGATGTCCCATCAGTGAAACACCAAGCCTACATCATTTTAGCTGTAATGTCGATGTCCCATCAGTGAAACACCAAGCCTACATCATTTTAGCTGTATAACTAGCCTTTGCACGATTCCTGGAGTTTACATGTAGTACACAACCGCTAAGTTTATTCTATGCTTCATATGGGCAAAATGCATTGCGATGTATTATCTGATAGCAATGGTTGCTTGGCTCTGATGTATACAGTAAGGTTAACTATCGGACATCGATGCTTAGTAGAGCGAAGGTCGGGTTCATTCAGGTCAACGCTCAGTACGCACAGAATAGATGGTTAGGCCTACATTGCAGAATCAATAAAATATTGTTAAAATAGTACAAGTGGAGTAGCATAAATGGGTTTCTAATCAACCATTCTTATAGCTAAAATGATGTTGGCTTGGTGTTTGCTCATGAAACATTACGTTTTTGACACAAAGATAAACATATTCCAACTCTAGACTAACAATAACAGTGACACAATAAACACAGCAGAATCGTTTGCCCAATCACATTGACACGTATTTAATTGTTTCTTTTGCATTATAAGTTAGGATGTGTATTTAATGTCATGTTACATTATTAAGTGAAACGCCAAGCCTACATCATTTTAGTTGTAAATTCACCTCTTCACACATCCCCCCCAGGGGGCCAGGGTCAAGGAACCGGACTTTTTGCTCCCGGAACTTTAATGACTTATCAGTGGTCACGGTGAAGGCCTTGGGATTTAGCCGCACGTAGGCCACATATCAACAGCATCAGTATACATACGTATTATTATTAGCCAGCCACTGAGCATCATCAACAGCCATCTAATACTCTTGTCTCTGACAGCTCTTCGCGTCCAAATGTGGTAACTGCAATTTCGCAAGCTCACAGACTGGACGCCAGGCGCATTTCCAGTTTTCCACTCGCTTCTACGTCAATAATAATAATAATAGCTAGTAATGTTAGTTTTTGCATAGCGCTTTATTTAATACCCTTGGCTCGGATCTATAACGGCCCTTCTTAAACTCACTGGGGAGCATACAATCCATTGCAGCCTTTATAAGCGCATAGGATTAAAGCATACAATTTGCGATCTCTATCCTACCAGGTCCCCAATTATATACAGCTGGGTTGACTGAGACACAGTCGTGGTTCAAATCTTGCCCAAGGACTTTATCCACTCAGAAACAAACGGCAGAGATGGGGCTCGAACCTGCAACCTACATATTCCAAACCGGCCACTCTAACCATTCGCCCGTCATGACGTCAACAACCAGTTCAAACTCCCACAGTCCGTTCTCTGTTTCTTTTCTAGTTACCATTACCCACGTCACCGTGTTAAGTAGAGAAACTGTGGATGTAGTATTTACAGAGCATATTGCAGATTCTGTTAATAGCACCTGATCACTTTTGGTATATAATTAGGATTAACTTTGATTTGGTCATAAGTCGTGATAAAATAACTCGTACAAGTTGTTCCTACGAAATGTAAAGAAAGTGACGGTTAATCAGCCGGGAAATATGGGGGTCGGTACTAACATGTCTCTTTGACGTTCGTAATCCGCGAGACACAACAAGTAGTTAGGTTCTGATTGGGTCTGATTGACATGGATTATATGGCCGAAAGTTAACACTATTTTTAAATGAGTGAATCAAAATTACTTATCCATCGGGTAATTAAGTTGTTTGTTTGTTTGTTTGTTTGTTTGTTAGTTTGTTTTAAGAACGACCAATTAATTTACAAATGTCTCAGCAAAACATGACTACTCAATTTAATTAGATAGATAATGGGATTTGTTTAAATTTCTTTTCAATTTTTAAACTACCACTACGTGAATTTTAGTTAATTTGGCTGTGTGCACATGTGCTTGTTTGGACTAACTGTTGTCCACACTTGTACCTGATGATTTAGATAATACTGCATACAATAGCGTGGTAGGTGTATATATGCCTCATGCTCATGAAGCGTGATAGATTTTACCGTAATCCGGGTTCAATATTTCAAGTGTCAATCGGAAGACCATTGTCTCCACACAAAAAGTCGGTCAGTATGTATACACATTGACTCACATGTATGTCCTTAGTAAACATCATAATATAAAAACTGGCAATATATTTGTATACGAATGATGACAGAATTCCTCCAACTACTCGACAGATATTTATGGTAAAACTTCGGCCATGAATCGATAACGTGTTTGAATTTAGCCTTTTGGATTGAATATGATTGGTACAAATTGTCCTTTCACGTCACGTGACCGATTTGAGCGTGACTTGGTTGGGCGTGATTGGTATTGATTATATAAATTGGACTAGTAATTTTCCCATTTCGTTTACCACACGTGATGTAATTATATCTGTCATACATCGACGTGCAACTGATATCGGACAGGGGTTTAATTTTCAGATATGATAATAATCCTCAGACAAGCCGAATGGATTAGAAGCGCATCACGGTTTGGCCATGAATCTAGCTCGTGGTGTCACCTTCGAACAAAATCTGTTACTGTCAGAAGTTCCTCGTGGTCTAAAACCAACATCTGTTTTGTTGCACATGCGCAGCACCGTTTTCGTTTCGAATAGTCTGAATTATACCTAAAGGTAACGAATATTTTTTGGGGGTGGGGATAGGGGGTGGGGGTGGGGTGGGGGTGTGTATTGTGTTTGGTTAGTGATCTCGGCATGTTTGATGTATAAAATTTGTTGGTCATATCACCCAACACTGAGAAGACATATTACATGTAATAATTGCTGTCATTTGACGCCCGTGTGTCATGTTGACGATGGCTGACACACATACACACTAACACTGACTAATGTTAAAATAGGTCACGTGTATACTATGAGTCGCCTTGTGATCCCATAATGTTGGACAAGATGATTTCACTGTAGCAATATTTATCAACCCTATTTTAGACCAACTTGATTGTGAAGAAAATACACCACTTTCGACCAAGTGGTAATTTTTTGATGGAAGGGGTTGATACATTTTGAGTCCAAGACTAGATTTTCCTGACTAAGACCCATCTTCTAAACTTCACACCCAAAGTTTATGTACCCAAAAGAGTGGCACATCTGTCATTTACATTTAGCAATTCCCATCCATGTAAACCCAGGATATGTACACAAAGTCACGATTTCATGATTTTTACTTTTAACTACCGTGAATTCAGACTGCGTGTACATAGTTCAATATTGTCCCAACTGGTGACATGACGTACACAGGGTTACTCTGGCAGAGTTGAATATCCCCGGGACTCAGTTCAATTCATGTTTATTATTTTCAAGTAGGTAAACGAACCAACTTTAAAGTATTGTCCAAGGCGACATTTTAAAATATGAACAATAAATTGTCAATTAGGCCAAAGAAAGAAAAACATTGTTACTGGTCAGCGTGTGTCTCTATTGCCCAGTTAGCAGATCCGCAGGGAAACACAAAAAATCTTCCCTACTTCAGTGAAGACAACTGCAGAGCCAATCATGAACAAGTAAATAACATCTGCCCTACAAACACACTTGCTCTAAAGTATTGAATAAAAAGAACAGTAACTGCCATAAATAGTAGACAGAGTGACAGGTTTGGTGAGAATAAAAATAAAATTCGCATCGTCGCACCATTTTAGACAAACTGTTCGGACCAGAAACAATTTTTTTGGCTTTATGCCAAAATATTCTCGACAGAAATATAAAAAAATTGTTGACAACCTATATATTCAATAGACACTTCAAATGACACTTTATCTTTTTGATATCGTATGTAGTCCATGAAGTACAAATAAAATTAACATTGATACGTTAATCAGTTATGAAGAGAGCCTCTATAAATTGTTAAACTTGTTTCACGTTTGTAGTTGTGTGTGCAAGGCTACTCTAGTAAGATATCGCCGATACATCGCTCACAATTGCATTTATATTTTTTTAAGCTCAAGTTTTGGTTTCCAGTAGAGATAAACCGAAAATGGACAAACCAAGTAAGTTATTGCATTCAATATTCTTTGACTTTCACACGTGGACATCTTACAGGGAAAATGAAGTTGGCTTGGAGTTTCATACAAGGGATATAATCGAAATCATGTCTTCTGTTTTGTTTTTACATCAACATGCCATAAAACATAGCGATAAGAAATAGCGATACTAGTAAGAATTGCTATTCTTTGACAGTGTAATCGAAAGAGCTGCAGACTGCTGACAAGATTGCACGGGATGATTTTAATGATTTCAAATGTTTAACTTTCCTACTGGTAATCCACGTGGTGTAGCTTGTCAAATTCTACACCCCAACTGTGTACAGCGCAGCTATACATATCTACATTTATTTTACCTTTACAAGTTGTTCGAGTGTGTGTCCAAAATATCATGTCACACGCAGGAAACGCCAAGACAATTTTATTCTCGGGTGTATGTGTATTGGTGTTGCATGTATGTATGTATGTATGTATGTATGTACGTACGTATGTATGTATGTATGTATGTATGTATGTATGTATGTATGTATGTATGTACGTACGTATGTATGTACGTACGTATGTATGTATGTATGTATGTATGTATGTTTGTATGTATGTATGTATGTATGTATGTATGTATGTATGTATGTATGTATGTATGTATGTATGTATGTATGTATGTATGTATGTATGTATGTATGTATGTATGTATGTATGTGTGTGTGTGTGTGTGTGTGTGTGTGTGTGTGTGTGTGTGTATGTATGTATGTATGTATGTATGTATGTATGTATGTATGTATGTATGTATGTGTGTGTGTGTGTGTATGTATGTATGTATGTATGTATGTATGTATGTATGTATGTCTGGCTGCGCGCGCGTGTGTGTGAGTATGTGCGCTTGTTTATAGATGTGTTAGCACTGTCTGTAGTGTGCGTACGCAGGATTTCGACAATTTGTTCAACCATGGATCCACGGTGTCCATCAATTCAATGGAGATACTTTATTTGTCCATACAGCCCACCATGACTACATTATCCTCGGAGCTGGTCCTGCTGGTCTACAAATGGGCTACTTTATGCAGAAAGACAATCAAGACTATTTGATCCTGGATGGCTCAGATAGACCTGGTTCCTTTTTCACCACTCAACCACGTCATCGTACATTGATATCCATCAACAAAGTACACAATCCATTCCCTGAGAAGGAATTCAACATGAGACACGATTGGAATTCCTTACTGAGCGACGATGATTCCTTACGCTTTACCAAGTACACCGAAGAGCTATTCCCGAATGCAGACTTCTTACTCCAATATCTCGAAGACTTCGCTCGCAAAAGTGAACTGAAGATCGTCCATAACACGTTCATCGAAAACATCGATAAGTGCAAGAACACAGAATCTGGAGAAGATGAATTTAAGCTGAGAAGCAAGACTGGTAAGGAATACACGTGTAGGGTTTTGCTGTTGGCCACTGGAGCGAGAGAAGAACTACTCCCCGATATCCCTGGTATTGAACTGGCTGATACGTACAACGGACATAGCATTGACCAGAACGAATACAAAGGTAAAAACGTGGCAATTATTGGTCGTGGAAACAGTGCCTTCGAAGTGGCAAACCACCTAGCTGGACATGCTGCGGTGGTGATTCTGTTTGGTGGCGCACCTTTGAAGTTAGCTTGGGATACTCACTTTGTCGGTGAGTACATGTTATAAAATTTTCGCTAAACACGAGTGACAGTATGAATAGATACAGGACTCTCACCAAAGCTGTGTAGGGAGCGTTCAGTATTTAACAACAGGGGTTTGGGCCGGGTGAATTTTGGGTAGGGATTCAGATTTGACAAATCATGATCATTGGGGGGGGGGGGAGTTGACAGTTTACTTTGAGTCATCGTTTTATCTAACTTTGCATTATATGTGATTTTGGCATCCATTTGGTATTTGGTGTTATCATATCTGTATCAGTGTTTCTCTTAACAAACATAACTTCCTTGTGGAAATTTAAAGGCTCAATGTCAACCAGTCAATCGTAGGTTATCGCAGATCAAATATCCTACCTTACTCAGTCATTGGTGGCGCCCTTTCGATCATAGCCGAGGAGTAGATGAAATTCCTGGGTGTTGATTATACGAGCGCCACCAGCGACGATATCTTACTAACTAACACGCTTCAAAATTGAATTTCAGGTGATCTGAGAGCAGTAAACAATACCATTCTTGATATGTATCAATTGAAAAGTCTACACTCTTATACCGGCTTAGAAGCAACCGCTTTAGAAAAACAAGAGAATGGAAAAATTCGGGTTGAATTGTCAGCCCCGTGTTTACATTGGAGCACACCAGGGTACTTCAAAGCATCCAACCCCGTTGACAAAGTGATTTGCTGCACTGGATTTAAATATGTGGATCTCAGCATCTTTAGTGATAGCTGTAAACCAGGTAAGAACTTTGATACACTCATTTATGTTAGATTTGAGCATTCTCGCAAACCATAGCGGTTATTTCTTCTGCGACACTGCGAAATAACAGATGTATTGACGGCGCGTTTTTTAGTGGACGGTGCCGTAAATAGAAGCTGTGCTTTACGACGATGGGTTTGACGGGAATCGGAGTATTATGGGGTGCCAGAGTTCAAAATACACCCATTCATTCCCGACAGACATCTCCCATCTATCGTACCAACGTATTCATTCTGAATTCAGTTGCTATTAATTTGCGTTTTATGAGATGTGAAGTGAAAAAAGTTCCATGGATTTTATAGGAAGTCAAACCTTTTTCGTTGTTTAGTTTCTTCCTAACTTATCACGTCTTTTTATTTTATTGAACGTTTTACCTAGCTACAAGAGTGAATGGAAAATATCCAAAACTGAAGTTGAATTGGGAAGTCGAAAATGTATCAAACATGTATTACATTGGGACGGCAATGCAAACCCTGGATAGACAGGCAGCATCGGGATTTATTCACGGATTTAGATACAATATCAAAACATTGTATCATATGCTTAACGAGAGATATCAGAACGTTCCCTATCCGACAGTTGAAATCGAGAGAGATGCAAAGAAGCTTGGTACCTACATCATAGGTGAGATATCATTCTTTAAAATATGTCAAGTCTTTTCTTATCAAGCGCACAAAGCCACAAGAGTACTCAAAATATAGTTACACACAAAAAAACAAAAACAAAAGAACAAACATACAAACAAGCAAAAAACATACTTACATAAATGCACGTAAACAAGCATACATACATACATACATACATACATACATACATACATACATACATACGCACGCACGCACGCGAGCATACATACATACATACATACATATATATATACATACATACATATATACATACATACATACATACATACATACATGTACTTTTTTATAGTAGGATTGGACACGTTTTCTATGATCGTAGTTAAGAGGATCTGTATTATATATCTTTGTTGATTAATTTTTGTTCTCTTTATCCAGAGAGGTTAGGTATATGTGCAAGTTTGTACCAGATGCAAGGATTTCTGTGTGACGTCATCGTAGTGTCAGAAGATGCCGATAAGAAAGTGATTTACTATGAAGATTTACCATTTGAACATGTTCTCAAGAACGAATCATTTATGAAGGAGAAACATTTGTTCATCGCCTTGCTGAAGTTTACTTTTGACAAGTAAGATATTATCATTTCGTGAATGTCGATTAATTGATTAAATAACTCACTCACTCACTCACTCACTCACTCACCCATCCACCCACCCATCCACACACGCACGCACGCACTCACTCACTCACTCACTCACCCACCCACCCACCCACGCACGCACGCACGCACTCACTCACTCACTGACTCACCACCAACCAACCCACCCATCCACCCACCCACCCAACCAACCAACCAACCACCCACCCACCTTCACGCACGCACGCACGCACGCACGCACGCACGCACTCACTCACTCACTCACTCACTCACTCACGCACGCACGCACGCACGCACGCACGCACGCACTCACTCACTCACTCACTCACTCACGCACGCACGCACGCACGCACGCACGCACTCACTCACTCACTCACTCACTCACTCACTCACTCACTCACTCACTCACTCACTCACTCACTCACTCACTCACCCACTCACTCACTCACTCACTCAACCACCCACCCACCCACCCACCCACCCACCCACCCACCCACCCATCCATGTGTAAAGTCACCAACATTTATTCATCATTCTCTCTGTTTATTTCTCTTGTGAAAACAGTCGGTTTGGAAATCATGCAAAAGGGGCTCTAAAGTGGAACATTTTCCCAGCCTATGAAAACCCAAGCTGTCAAGCTTTCCTTCGACCAAATCTGTTGTACTATCGTGAAGGTGAATTTGTTGGAGAACAGTGGGCCCACGAATCACTTGTACTTCGATTTGATGTTCAGAACCTTCAGAATACCAATCCGATGATGAATCACCATTTATTCAGCAACTTTATCAACAAACATGTACGTATTGCACACTCGCATACATGATCACTTGTAGATTGTTCATCTACTTGTAACTGTATAGACTTACTTTTGTACGAAAAATCATTTCTGTAAATATCCTTCTAATCATCGGACGTGTTTTCACCTGCGCGTGGTTTCCATAGCACAGCGTACGCAGAATAGTTGTGTTTCGATTGTCTGTCTGTCTGTCTGTCTGTCTGTCTGTCTGTCTGTCTGTCTGTCTGTCTGTCTGTCTGTCTGTCTGTCTGTCTGTCTGTCTGTCTGTCTGTCTGTCTGTCTGTCTGTCTGTCTGATTTGTCTGTTCCTGTGTTTTCGTGTATATGTCTGTGTCCTATAACCATTGCTTCAAATGTAGTGAACTTTGGTATACGCATATTGTTTTCAAGAACTGATTAGCGTTTTAAGCATATATTGAAGTCATGTCATTAACGATGACGTAAACATATGTTTCGTACTTCCTAGACCAACATTTCCCCAGGTGAGCATTACAACGACTATTTCCTGGACGATGAAGATGGCATGGAGAAATATTTCACTCCATTGACCAAGGAAGAGATGGAACGTCTCCCACCAGAGTTCTATGACGACGTGAAGTGTAAGGGCCACTTCATGCACCTAGAACCGAAAATGTGAAAAAACCCAACCCACTGAAGAAAACGCAAGCAAATACATTATATCAAAGCTATGCAGAACACACACCATAATATAACCTATGACTATGACTGCAGTATACCTATTATTCAGAAACCAGTCAGCAAGTTGGTTATTAGCAGACATACACCATTTAGAATTCAGTAATCGCGTACCAGTAGATATTTTATCTAAAAAACCAGTTAACAACGGTTGGTGAGAAATATATAGAAAAAAATGCAACCAGCTACCATGCTGATTTATGCATGTGGACACATAGTATACATACATACATACATACATACATACATACATACAGACAGACAGACAGACAGACAGACAGACATACATACATACATACATACATACATACATACATACATACATACATACATGCATACATGCATACATACATGCATGCATGCAGGCAGGCAGGCAGACAGACAGACAGACAGACAGACAGACAGACAGACAGACAGACAGACAGAAATATATAAGAAAAAGAAAGAAAGAAGGAAAGGAAATAAACAAGATTGAAGAGTAATAGATACACATGTATAAATATAAAGGCAAAGAGGTAGAAATAAATAAAAACGTATTTCATTAAATGCTATGCTTTTTGAAAATGAATATAAAACGGCATTCCTGTGACACACGGTCTTCTGACCCGACGTCCTCTTTATTTTAATACTAAGATCCAAACAAGATTGTAGATATGTTATCAGTTGGTGTGGTTGTGTTTTACATGCATGATTGTATATTGGTGTGTGTATGTCCGTGTTTCCATGTACTTGCACAGTGTCATGAAAGCCGAGTTTTAATGTCACTGGAGAAATACTAGAAAGAATACACAGAAATAAGTGGTCAAAGTCTTAACTCGAACTGGCCTCACTGAATGAAATTCAAGACTGGTACAATTCTTTGTACAGCAAAACAGTTTTTTTTTACTGAAAATATTACTCAATCTAAGACTTCTAGTAGGATATACACTTCAAAATTACAGATGGCTTGTTGTCACAGTGACAAACAATTAAACTTCTCACAAAGTTCACCTAGGTTCAATAAAGTTGTTTATCATCAACTCAGACATCGGGTGATCTTATATGCTAATTGACTACTGACTGCTTTACATACACGTACAAAGTAAACATTCGCTGATTTCTTTGCCAGGGGTCACCCTGAAGTCAATGTCCAGGTCGATATTACTTAACATGCCACCACTTTGCATTCTCGCAAACCAGGGCTGCTATTTCTTCCGCGACACTGCGAAAAAACGAAATAGCTGTTTGCGGCGCGTCTTGGACGGTGCCGTAAAAGAGGGCATGGTTTACGACTATGCCACACGCACGCACGCACGCGCGCGCACACACACATACATCCATATTAAACTCAATGTCAGCGACTGGAAGTGTATATATGCATCGTATTCACTGTTTTCGTATTAGGGAATTGCGTATGTTATAAGTTCATATGTGACTCTTATATTTACTAATTTGAACGTGGTAAATTGCAACTGTTTGCACATTCACAAACAAAAACATTTATATATGTATAGTCTATTTACTGCCACACAGGGACTGTAATTTTTCAAATAGCGAAATGATCTAGTGACCCATGACATGTCGTTAATGTATGACTGTAAACATCTCCACACCCAATGACGTAGTGGAACACAATAAGTTACTTCCATTCGACGAAACTGGTAACCGTCAGGTGAGCTCGTTCTCTGTTCTCTGTTTTCTGAATATGCAACCAGTTTTATCATAATGTAGTCGTGTGCAAATACGTACGAAAATTGTACGAAAATAAGCGATGTGTGGTTGAGAGGGAAAGATTCAGTAGATTTTGATGGGTGACGTGATCATTATATTCATAACCATGCATGGGGGAAAAGCTATCATGGCTCGCAAGCTAATCTACTGGTCTGTCGAAGTACTTTCCAGATACACCTCACGATATTTAGTTATTTTTACTGGTTAATAGTGTGTCATACCAAAATGTGATATTCCACTGGTTATGAATAGGGGTTTTGAACGGATAACAGCTGTACGCACCTTCACTATGCCAAAAGGTATAAAGTCAGTTACAGCACAAAGCATTTCTAAAGTTTGAACTCTGACACAGAAAGACCGAATGTTGCTATGTTAACTTTCACGTGGTAGCTATAAGTTCGTGTTAATATAAATTGAAAACATCAGAATCCCTTGTCCGTTGGGTAATTAAGCTATTCCTTTGGAAAGGATCATATAAACAAATAATGGGTCTTGGTAAAATTGGATTTCAAATTCTTTAAATGTAGTCCGTTTCTTTCGATTTCAAAAAAATAAACGACAACTTTTGACTCGATCTTAGCATTATGTCAAGGCAGTTGCTTGGTCCATACCTCCATGATTGGTCTAAAGGAACGACATGAATTTACAGCCTGGGGGGGGGGGGATAGTTGAGGAGAAAATATTGTTGTCAAATTGTTTCGCAGCCTCCTTCCCGCTTTAAAATAAATTCACCCCCCCCCCCCTGTGGAATGAACTCAAGAATTTTTGTAGCCCACCCCCTGCCCAAAGGCTATGCAGAGTTTTGAATGTGCATTTATAAGGTACTCCTACATTCAGGAGATGTACTGTACACATGGCAATGAGAGACCCTACATTTGACTGTATACTTGAAGATATTTAGACAGCAGGATTCGATTTGTGGAAGAAGCGGCATCACAGTGATCGCTTGTGGGAGGAGTGGGACTGTGTCCCCTTCCATGTTGAGCACTCTTTACCTTTCGTTACCTGGTTATATTTTATGGATGGGATGGTGTGTATGTGTTTGTTTGTGTGTGTGTGTGTGTGTGTGTGTGTGTGTGTGTGTGTGTGTGTCTGTCTGTCTGTCTGTCTGTGTCTGTCTGTCTGTGTTTGTTTGTTTGTTTGTTTGTTTGTTTGTGTGTGTGTTTGTGTCTGATCATTTTCCTCGAAAACGACTGGCTCAATTCAAACGACATTTGGTGCACATATGCTTTAAGGTAATTGATAGAACTGATTACATTTTGGTTAATTTTCTAATACTATTAATATTAATCAGTATTTTGCATAATTACTGATTTTCAGTAATTATGCTTTATCTTAAGAATGTACTCTTCACATTCAGTATATTTTGGTACACACATATCATCAACCAAAATAATGCTCACATGTTCTAAACTGCTTGTTGCTGTAAATGTTAGTTGCAATATTTCATTCGCATACTTAATGATTTTCAGTAATTAGGCTATATTTTAAGAATACACACATCAAATTTCATAATTTGGTCAATGCATTGATACAGTTCACAGAATAGATTTTTAAGTGTAATCAGTCACTTGTATAATTATTGATATGAGAAATGCAATCTTCAAATTCCATATAATTTGGTGCACACATGCACGCTGATGACATCAAAATTGCATGTGTTCTTTAAAGCTAAATTATTAATTTGAATAATTAATGATTTTCGGTAATAAGGCAATATCTTAAGTATACAAACCTCAAATGTTTTATTGTGTGGCATAACTATTTGCCATTTAAGGGTATATCATGTATAATAGCTATAGCTAAGAATTTTGCATTCCAACAATTATTGTGTGTAGACATGTACAATGTACGTACTAGGACGTCATTTAGAGGCACAAGATTTGAAACCATACACATTAGAAAAAGCCATAGTATACTTGAATATTATTTTCAATATGCAAATTTCATTCTTGATACATTATTATACGACTATATTGTCTACATGTTAACCTATAAAGATATATTATGGCAGGCACACGTATTCACTTGGTTATCGACTGCCTCATAATTCAATGGTAATAAATGAAGTGAACAATTTTGCAAACATATAAGGTAAATGACTGCTCCTAAGGTTTCAACAATTTTTCGGAAATATTTTGTGCCCACCATTTCAGACCATTATATTTTCTTTTCACCCCATTGTTTTCATAATCCCCATTTTCTTCTCAGCCCCCCCCCCCCCGCCCGCCGCAGAATTCAGCACATTCCCTAAGTACGCACTAGTACATATTGATCTACACCCAGGAGTGTAAAATGTGCATACACTCATATATTGTAAATGTACCCACTTATGATAAAAGTGCCTCGTGATAGACATGACAGCCAAACAGGTGGTGAAAGTTCAAATGTCAATCAAACGTCCCTTGCTTGCACCAGAAATGCCAGTATATGAATGTATTGAGATAATCCACAAAACAAACTGAAGGCCTCTGTATAATATACAGTAGGTGACCATGACCATAGTTCTAATCTATACCATTTACTTTGCTATTTCATATAGCTTGGTGCTAGTTTAATTAGCATAATGACTTATGACTAATTTTAAAGCAAGAGTACACACATACATACATATTAAACCCAACGTCAGCGACTTGAAATGTACATATGCATCGTATTCACTGTTTTCGTATTAGGGAATTGTGTATGTCATAAGTTCATATATGACTCTTATATTTATTGATTTGAACGTGGTAAATTGCAACTGTTTGCACATTCACAAACAAAAACATTTCTATACGTATAGTCTATTTACTGCCACACAGGGACTGTAATTTTCCAAATAGCGAAATGATCTAGTGACCCATGACATGTCGTTAATGTATGACTGTAAACATCTCCACATCCAATGACGTCGTGGAACACAATAAGTTACTTCCATTCGACGAAACTGGTAACCGTCAGGTGAGCTCGTTCTCTGTTCTCTGTTTTCTGAATATGCAACCAGTTTTAACATAATGTAGTCGTGTGCAAATACGTACGAAAATTGTACGAAAATAAGTGATGTGTGGTTGAGAGGGAAAGATTCAGTATATTTTGATGGGTGACGTGATCATTATATTCATAACCATGCATGGGGAAAAGCTATCATGGCTCGCAAGCTAATCTACTGGTGTGTCGAAGTACTTTCCAGATACACCTCACGATATTTAGTTATTTTACAGGTTAATAGTGTGTCATACCAACATGTGGTATTCCACTGGTTATGAATAGGGGTTTTGAACGGATAACAGCTGTACGCACCTTCACTATGCCAAAAGGTATAAAGTCAGTTATAGCACAAAGCATTTCTAAAGTTTGAACTCTGACACAGAAAGACCGAATGTTGCTATGTTAACTTTCACGTGATAGCTATTGGTTCGTGTTAATATAAATTGAAAACATCAGAATCCCTTGTCCGTTGGGTAATTAAGCTATTCCTTTGGAAAGGATCATATAAACAAATAATGGGTCTTGGTAAAATTTGATTTCAAATTCTTTAAATGTAGTCCGTATCTTTCGATTTCAAAAAATAAACGACAACTTTTGACTCGATCTTAGCATTATGTCAAGGCAGTTGCTTGGTCCATACCTCCATGCTTGGTCTAAGGGAACGACCGGAATTTACAGCCGGGGGGGATAGTTGAGAAGAAAATACTTTTGTCAAATATTTTCGCAGCCTCCTTCCCGCTTTAAAATAAATTCATGCCCCCTGTGGAATGAACTCAAGAATTTTGGTAGCCCACCCCCTGCCCAAATGCTACGCAGAGTGTTGAATGTGCAATTGTATGGTACTCCTGCCTCACATTTGACTATACTTGAAGATAGTTAGACAGCAGGATTCGATTTGGGGAAGAAGCGGCATCACAGTGATCGCTAGTGGGGAGGAGTGGGACGGTGGCACCCTTCCATGTTGAGCACTCGTTACCTTTCGTAAGCTGGTTAAATTTTATGGATGGGATGGTGTGTGTGTGTGTGTGTGTGTGTGTGTGTGTGTGTGTGTGTGTGTGTGTGTCTGTCTGATCATTTTCCTCGAAAACGACTGGCTCAATTCAAACGACATTTGGTGCACATATTCTTTAAGGTAATTGATAGAACTGATTATATTTTGGTAAACTTTCTAAAACTATTAATATTAATGAGTATTTTGCATAATTACTGATTTTCAGTAATTAGGTTTTATCTTAAGAATGTACACTTCTCATTCAGTATATTTTGGTACACACATATCATCAACCAAAATAATGCTCACATGTTCTAAACTGCTTGTTGCTGTAACTGTAAGTTGCAATATTTCATTCGCATACTTAATGATTTTCAGTAATTAGGCTATATTTTAAGAATACACACATCAAATTTCATAATTTGGTCAATGCATTGATACAGTTCACAGATGTAGTTTTTAATTGTATTCAGTCACTTGTATAATTATTGATATGAGAAATGCAATCTTCAAATTCCATATAATTTGGTACACACATGCTCGCTGATGACATCAAAATTGCATGTGTTCTTTAAAGCTAAATTATTCATTTGAATAATTAATGATTTTCGGTAATTAGGCAATATCTTAAGTATACAAACTTCAAATGTTTTATTGTGTGGCATAACTATTTGCCATTTAAGGGTATATCATGTATAATAGCTATAGCTAAGAATTTTGCATTCCAACAATTATTGTGTGTAGACATGTACTAGGAGGTCATTTAGAGGCACAAGATTTGAAACCATACACTTTACTAAAAGCCATAGTATACTTGAATGTTATTTTCAATATGCAAATTACATTCTTGATACATTATTATACGACTATATTGTCTACATGTTAACCTATAAAGATATATTATGGCAGGCACACATATTCACTTGGTTATCGACTGGCTCATAATTCAATGGTAGTAAATGAAGTGAACAATTTTGCAAACATATAAGGTAAACAACTGCTCTTAAGGTTTCAACAATTTTTCGGAAATATTTTGTGCCCACCATTTCAGACCATTATATTTTCTTTTCACCCCATTGTTTTCATAATCCCTATTTTGTTCTCAGCCCCCCCCCCCCCCCCTCCACCGTAGAATTCAGCATATTCCCTAAGTCCGCATTAGTACATATTGATCTACATCTAGGAGTGTAAAATGTGCATATATACACTTATGATAAATATGCCTCGTGATAGACATGACAGCCAAACAGGTGGTGAAAGTTCAAACCTATCAACCTATGATAGTTTCCCAGCAACGTAGTCTTTCGTATTTTCAAACCGAATGCAACTGATACACATCATCGTACAGGACTACAAACTATGCATCAAGTGATTTAAAATGTGGTGTATAATATACTACGGCACCAGAGTAACTATAGACTTTCAATTAGGCGGCAAGATGATTTTACATCTCACACACGTTTTGTTACCAATTACACAGACAAAAATACAGTCACTGATAGTGTGCACTCACAGTTACCTCCTTGTGAATACAAATAAACAGTTCTGTGTTTGAATCTTCCTTGTTTCATCTGACAGTGATGTTGATTTGTGTTCACAGTGAGATGCTTGCAAGCTAACAGTGCTTGTGTTTTGTTTGTGTAATTTGTGACAAAAAACCTTGTGTGAGACGTAAAACACATTCTGCTGCCTAATTGAAAGTCTATAGTCACTCTGGTTTGGTAGTAAACACACTGTACTGCCAAATTGAAAGTTTATAGTCACCCTGGTTTGGTAGTAAAACACATTGTGCTGCGTAATTGAAAGTCTATAGACACTCTGATTTGGTAGTAACACCTGTTTAGCCGTATACAGGCTCTATCAACTGTTTTTCTTCTATCCTTTCATCATGTATCAACACATTTTATCTTGCCATAGAGACCTTCAAATGTCAAATCAAGTCATTTCTTATACATACCAGTATTTAGGTGTAGATGTACAAAGGTGATACAGAGAAATGAAACACGATCACATGATGAATTACCCTTATGCTTATTATTAATTCGTGACTTTTCAATGCGCATTTGTCATATTCAATGTACAAAGGTGATACAGAGAAATGAAACACGTTCACATGATGAATTACCCTTATGCTTATTAATTCGTGACTTTTCAATGACCATTTATCATATTCAATATAAAAAGCTACTAACTGTGCAATATCTCATGCATTGCAATACATAGAGACTCATTTCAAGTGTCTAATCCCATACTACCAGCCACTAACTTTCTGCTGATATCATTAGATTTGACCTTGGCTTTGACCTTTGTCGTCAATTCCAGAATACTTATAATATCACACAAGTCATGAATATGGTTACTTCCTTTGTGTAATCGTTTATAACATTGGACACGTCAGTCAAATTATTTTCTTGAATCGAAGCTGATGTCAGTATGAGTGAAAAATGGCCTTGTCTGAAAAATATACTTGTGTTTCATAATCGGGATTATGTCTTCGACGAAGAATTGTTGTGAATCAGACTTAAGACTAAAATACTCCTAGAAGAGACTGGTTATACGTATCTAGACATTATAGTGACTGGCAAACACTTTTATAGAAGGTACATGGAATTCAGACATAGTTAAACACCCCTAGGCTCATTAAATACATTTTTGTATTTTCAAGTACAAAAACGAGTTTATAGTTTTCTTTAAGGCGACATTAAATTATTAACACTAGAATGGAATTCTGGTTAAATAAGAAAAACACGTAACTAAAGCCACTGTCATTAATCGCTGTCTCTATATAACGTTAGTCTATTATCACAGTTTTTACTGACTAATTTTGAAAATATATACTTCAACGATCATATATATTCCTGACCACTAAAAGGCAATAAATTTGATATTGACATGCGTTCTATGTCTATATGGGCTGTATACACTATATACCCATAATTTGACGTGTACATTTGCTTTATGTTCGCAGCTGTGCTTCTGAATACCACAGCTACGATATCTTTCAAAGTGTACTAGAGCCCACTGATATAACACCGACGTCCACATATTTTGTATTAGTTCTAAGTACAAAATCATTGAAAATGGATCGACCAAGTAAGTTATTACTATTTGTATGTCATATGTATGTATGTATGTATGTATGTATGTATGTATGTATGTCTGTCTGTCTGTCTGTCTGTCTGTCTGTCTGTCTGTCTGTCTGTCTGTCTGTCTGTCTGTATGTATGTATGTATGTATGTATGTATGTATGTATGTATGTATGTATGTATGTATGTATGTATGTATGTATGTATGTATGTATGTATGTGTGTGTGTATGTATGTGCGTGTGTGTGTATGTATGTATGTATGTATGTATGTATGTATGTATGTATGTATGTATGTATGTATGTATGTATGTATGTATGTCTGTGTGCGTGCGTACGTACGTACGTACGTACGTGTGTGTGTATGTATGTATGTATGTATGTATGTATGTATGTATGTATGTATGTATGTATGTATGTATGTATGTATGTATGTGTATATGTATGTGTCTGACGGGTGTCTGTCTGTCTATGTGTACATGCATCTGTGTCAGTGTATGTGTCTGCGTATGTGTCTGTGGCTGTGTGTTTGTGTTTGTTTATATATATGTGCAAGTGCTGTGAGTATAGATATATTAGCGTTCATATATATCAAGTGTACAATGTTCAATCGTTCACACGTGTAGTGTGCGTACGCAGGATTTCGACAATTTGTTCAACCATGGATCCACAGTGTCCATCAATTCAATGGAGATACGTTATTTGTCCATACAGCTCATCATGAATACATTATCCTCGGAGCTGGTCCTGCTGGTCTACAAATGGGCTACTTTATGCAGAAAGACAATCAAGACTATTTGATCCTGGATGGCTCAGATAGACCTGGTTCCTTTTTCACCACTCAACCACGTCATCGTACATTGATATCCATCAACAAAGTACACAATCCATTCCCTGAGAAGGAATTCAACATGAGACACGACTGGAATTCCTTACTGAGCGACGATGATTCCTTACGCTTTACCAAGTACACCGAAGAGCTATTCCCGAATGCAGACTTCTTACTCCAATATCTCGAAGACTTCGCTCGCAAAAGTGAACTGAAGATCGTCCATAACACGTTCATCGAAAACATCGATAAGTACAAGAACACAGAATCTGGAGAAGATGAATTTAAGCTGAGAAGCAAGACTGGTAAGGAATACACGTGTAGGGTTTTGCTGTTGGCCACTGGAGCCAGAGAAGAATTACTCCCCGATATCCCTGGTATTGAACTGGCTGATACGTACAGCGGACATAGCATTGACCAGAACGAATACAAAGGTAAAAACGTGGCAATTATTGGTCGTGGAAACAGTGCCTTCGAAGTGGCAAACCACCTAGCTGGACATGCTGCGGTGGTGATTCTGTTTGGTGGCGCACCTTTGAAGTTAGCTTGGGATACTCACTTTGTCGGTAGGTACATGACAGTTACTTTGCTATATATTTCTTTATTAACCAAAACGATGACAAACAGGTGTACACCCAATGAACAGTCATCTTACAATAACTATATACATATACACATTAGGACAATCATATACAAATATATGGTGGGGAAAAGTAAATTTTACAAATATTTACAGTTGACATATAAAAAGGAATCAAAAGAAATACAAATAAATTAAATTAAAACTGCCAAAGTGCCTTTCGAAACATTTGTAATTGGCTGAAAACCCAATCCTCGTCCATATGGCCACTTTAAATGAAACGTGATATCTCTTTATGCGGCTAAATATTTGTAGTAATTTACTATTGTAATATGTTATAAATATGTTAAGTAAATGCAAGATTTTTCTGTTTTTATTGTTGCACCGAGATCTTTCATTTTTATAACATCTTTTTATTGTACAAGGGTACGGTGCCAAAATAGAGAGATCAAGGACTCTTAAATGTAGCTAGGGTGATCATATCGCATATTATGGACATTAAAACAACACCGCTTCATTTGGCAATTGTTGTTAACATCTCGACAAGTTGACTGACTCTGCCTTCGATCAGTGAGAAAATAAGTCTGTAGGTCAAGACAGGAAACTTTGGGGTACATTTATAACAATCCGAGATTTAGATCTTTTGGAAGTGATGTTTTTAATCTACAGGAAATTTAGAAAAAGGAATCGGGTTTACTTGGCTCCGCCTCGGAAAATTCTAATCCCCAGACTGTTTCGTATACAAATCTTACCTGTAGCGCTAGCACTTTCCACCAACATAACCTCTTGCTGAAAATTTAAGTCAAACTTCAATGACAACCCGTATTTGGTGTTATCATATCTGTATCAGTGTTCATCGTAACAGAATATCTTCCTGGTGGAAATTTAATCAAACGCTCAATGTCAACCAGTCAATCGTAGGTTATATCAGATCACACTCTACTCTAGTGATTGGTAGCTCTCTTAGGATTTATGGCAAGCACAAGTATATCCTAGGCGTAGATTATGCTAGCGCCACCAGCGTCTATATCTTACTAACTAACAAGCTTCATCATTGACTTTCAGGTGATCTGAGAGCAGTAAACAATACCATTCTTGATATGTATCAATTGAAAAGTATGCACAGCTACGTCGCCATGGAAGCAACTGGCCTACAACGACAAGAAGATGGAACAATTCGGGTTGAAATCACAGCCCCATGTTTACACTGGAGCACACCTGGGCACTTCAAAGCATCCAACCCCGTTGACAAAGTGATTTGCTGCACTGGATTTAAATATGTGGATCTCAGCATCTTTAGTGATAGCTGTAAACCCGGTAAGAAATTTGATACACTCAATTTTGTTACGGATTTTAGGGACTGGGTGGTGTGAGAGACAAAGATCTATGAAATACACTCATTAAATCCCGACAGACATTGGTCATGGAAGCTTCTATAAGATGGTGGTATTTAATCTAACCCGTCTTTGAATTTTCGATTTTCGTTCAAATCAATGATAACATACCCATTCTAAAATCATTGGCTTTTTAAGCTGTTTTCATCTCGTAAGGTGAGGTAAAGTAGTGGGTGGTCTCTCTCTCTCTCTCTCTCTCTCTCTCTCTCTCTCTCTCTCTCTCTCTCTCTCTCTCTCTCTCTCTCTCTCTCTCTCTCTCTCTCTCTCTCTCTCTCTCTCTCTCTCCTCCCTCCCTCCCTCCCTCCCTCCCTCCCTCCCTCCCTCCCTCCCTCCCTCCCTCCCTCCCTCCCTCTCTCTCTCTCTCTCTCTCTCTCTCTCTCTCTCTCTCTCTCTCTCTCTCTCTCTCTCTCTCTCTCTCTCTCTCTCTCTCTCTCTCTCTCTCTCTCTCTCTCTCTGCCTAAATTGTGTCCACTTAGCATTTTAGTATTGTTAGCTCTTCAATATAATTATACATTCAAGACCCGGCAACTTGCAGTTTTGATAGTGGGTTTCATCGAAATGTATACCAACGAACGTATGCAGATGACAAAATATTGTTATGCAAATGCCACAATTCTGATTTACTGAGTAGTTAGTTTGCTACCTTCTACTTGTTTCCCTATCTAGTCATTGTCTATTGGCTGTTAACTTAGGTTCTTCTTCTTCTTCTTCTTCTTCTTCTTCTTCTTCTTCTTCTTCTTCTTCTTCTTCTTCTTCTTCTTCTTCTTCTTCTTCTTCTTCTTCTTCTTCTTCTTCTTCTTCTTCTTCTTCTTCTTCTTCTTCTTCTTCTTCTTCTTCTTCTTCTTCTTCTTCTTCTTCTTCTTCTTCTTCTTCTTCTTCTTCTTCTTCTTCTTCTTTCTTTCTTTCTTTCTTTTACCTAGCTACAAGAGTGAATGGAAAATATCCAAAACTGAAGGTGAATTGGGAAGTCGAAAATGTATCAAACATGTATTACATTGGGACGGCAATGCAAACCCTGGATAGACAGGCAGCATCGGGATTTATTCACGGATTTAGATATAATATCAGAACATTGTATCATATGCTTAACGAGAGATATCAGAATGTTCCCTATCCGACAGTTGAAATCGAGAGAGACGCAAAGAAGCTTGGTACCTACATCATAGGTGAGTCATTATTTTTTGTTAGGACATAGGTCCCAAAACACAATTAAATACATACATACATACATACATACATACATACATACATACATACATACATACATACATACATACACACACACACACACACACATACATACATACATACATACATACATACATACATACACACATGCGTACGTACGTACGTACGTACGTACATACATACATACATACATACATACATACATACATTACATACATACATACGTAAATACGTATGTACATACCTACATACATACATACATACATACATACATACGCACAACGCACACACGCACGCACGCACGTACGTCCCCCCTCCCCCACACACACATACATACATGTACTTTGTTAGTAGGATTGAACACGTTTTCTATGACCGTAATTAAGGGGATCTGTATTATATATCTTTGTTGATTAATTTTTGTTCTCTTTATCCAGAGAGGTTAGGTATATGTGCTAGTTTGTACCAGATGCAAGGATTTCTGTGTGACGTCATCACAGTGCCAGAAGATGCCGATAAGAAAGTGACTTACTATGAAGATTTGCCATTTGAACATGTTGTCAAGAACGAATCATTTATGAAGTCGAAACATTTGTTCATCGCTAGGCTGAAGTTTAGTTTTGATAGGTACGATATATTTATTGTAAATAACAACTTTTCCATCCATCCATCCAGCCAGCCATCCATCCATCCATCCAACTTCCACTCGAAAAACATTGATCAGCAGGAACAAGTTGAGAGTATTTTACAGGCTAGCCGCTAATATTCCTTTGTGATGAAGTCACAACAATATTTATCATTCTGCTTTTTTTCTCTTGACAACACAGTCGATTTGGTAATCATGGAAAGCAGGCTGTAAAGTGGAACATATATCCACCCTATCAAAACCCAAACTGTCAGGCTTTCCTTCGACCAAATCTGTTGTACTATCGTGAAGGTGAATTTATTGAAGAACAGTGGGCCCACGAATCACTTGTACTTCGTTTTGATGTACAGAACCTTCAGAATACCAATCCGATGATGAATCAACATTTATTCAGCAACTTTATCAACAAACATGTATGTATCGCGATCACACACACACTCATTCACTCATACATACATACATACATACATACATACATACGTACATACATACATACATACATACATACATACATACATACGTACATACATACATACATACATACTTACGTACGAAACAGTCTAGACTAGAAAATACAATGCATACAATACAAAGAGGAAATCTATTTGCTTTGACATGTCTGTACATGTGCCTATTTTTACCTTCTCTATTTTATCTCTATCGAGCTGATACGAGAAGTGGACAATTTATGAAGTACCGTGATATTTCTTATATACATACTTGCCAAGGTGATATTACATTGCTGAGGAAGAAAGTTTTTAATACAAAAGAAAAGCGTTTTGAGCAGTGAAATTAACCAGTTAATAATTTTTCCTACAGACTAACATTTCCCCAGGTGAGCATTATTACGACTATTTCCTTGAAGATGAAGATGGCATGGAGAAATATTTCACTCCATTGACCAAGGAAGAGATGGAACGTCTCCCACCAGAGTTCTTTGATAATGTGGAATGTAAGGGCGCCTTCATGCAGCTGGAACCTAAAAAGTAAAGAAAAGGATCTCCACAAAGAAAACAGAACGAAGCAAATAGCACAGGAGACATGTAGTAAATAAACTATAGTATAGATTGTGACAATATTAGATTCACTTGAATTGTCAGAAATCAGTCAGCAAGTTGATTTACAAATGTATAGCGGACTTGATATTTAGAAACCTATACCCGTGTACCAGAAGAGTTCTCATTGAGAACCACGTTAAAACATTGTTTAAGGAAATCAAATATTCAGAAATATATGTTTGGATGTTTTTCGTAAAAATGGGACCAACAAACAGACACAGGCGAAAGGTAGACGTGGATACATGGATGAATGTATGCATTCGTACGTACATACATACATGCATACATACATACATACATACATACATACATACATACATACATACATACATATATACATGCATGCATACATGCATATACATACATACATACATACATACATACATACATACATACATACATACATACATACATACATACATAGTTGATTACTAGTACCTCTTTGTGGGTATCTAGTATAAATGTAACACATTGATTTTGTTCATGTTGCTGCTTTTATTTTAATATCCCATGTATACTTTACTTCAGAGAATTCATAATAGGGAAATAATACAACGAAAATCATACACCCTGAAAGAAAACGTCGCCAGGCTTGAAACAATCTCATTATATTAACATTGCTACATTTTATTATCTGGTAGATAAAATCTTACCAACAGCGTTTCGTAAATCGTCTGGCGTGACAAACATCTTAACCAACATTGTTACACTTTAAATTTCTTTGCGTGAGCTACCATTGGGAGATCATCGCCAAATGTAAACATCGCTGGTAAACCTCAGGTTGGTGTGATCTTTAGTATTTTTGAGACAGTCAATTGACTAAAATGTATCAATTGTAATTCAGTACTTGTCGAATCAGACGATAACATGTGGAAATATTAATTACATTTTTGTCGAGCCAGACGAGAACATTTACAACATCAAAGAGATGTTTTGTCTAGCCACACAAAAAACTGTAGCAATGATTTTGACATGTTTGTCGAACCAAGCGACGTTGTGCTTCAGGATTTTTGTTGTATCACTTCGAATATATACCAATATTGCCCCAAATCAAGTAAACTTCAATACGGAAATAGTATCAATTCGAATATACCAATATTGCCCCAAATTGAAAAAAAATATTACTTAATATTCAAAGTAACAATTACAGGCTTGATATTTGTAGACTTGATCTTACACTTAACTAATTAGCATAAATTGTAGACTCCGGATAAAAGAAGAATAATGTACTACGAATATAAAACTACAGCAAAATGGGATTATTATGCACATGTTGGTAATAAGCATTTCATGGTTAATGTAAGCTTCTGGATTTACAGCACCTGAAATATGAGAGAGTAAATTAGTATTAAGACCTAATAAAAAAAATTGTGTGGTTCCAGTTACGCTCAAATTTAGAAAAGGTGGGGTAGGTAGATTTTTTTAATTTTATTTTATTATTTTTTTTCTGTATGAATGTCTAGTTCAGGTTTTCAATTGTGTTCCAAATGGTCTCTGTGTTGTTTATTTATTCCTTAACTACGGTACAGCAATTACAGACTGGAAGAACAGTTATAGAGTGTCTTTTTAAGTTTCCACATCCACCATTTCTCGCGAGACTCGCGATTTTATTGTTTTTTTCTCGAATACGTAAACAAGTTTAGGGTCGGCAGTGAAAAGCTAGGTGGGGTCGGGTAACCGGAACCAAACAATTATTATTTTTAAGTAACATTATGTCGTCACATTTTAAGCCCAGTACCTCAGTAAGTGATGTTGTATTATCACAATAATGTGATCGTTATTAAACGTCTATTATAATTTATGCATTAAAAGTTTGAATTTTGAATATTTTATTATAATTAGGCTTAAGAAAATAATTGTTTGGTTCTGGTTACCTGACCCCACCTACATTTTCACTGCCGAACCTAAACTTTTTCAAAAAAGTATTCGAGAAAGAAAAAAAATCGCAAAAATTGTGAAGTCTCACGAGAAATAGTGGATGCGGAAACTGACATCAACTTAAAAGCTTGAAGACAAAATAAAATTGTTCTTCCAATCTGTTATGGCTGTACATCTGATAGAATAAAATAAACAACACAGAGACCATTTGGAAAACAATGGAAAACCTGAACTTGACACTCACACAGAAAAAAATAAAATAAAATAAATTAAAAAATCTACCTACCCAACCTATTCTAAAATTGAATGTAACCGGAACCACACAAATAAGCATATCTGTTGATTACGACAAACACTTTGATCTAGGATATTTGTATGCTAATCAGCACTCTGACAATCCGAGCTCTCAGTATACAACATCCTGAGTTGAAATTTTTTTATTTCTCATTCTTGTTTAATGGTAGAGGGTGTTAGTTATTTTGCTTGATACGATAATTCACAGTAGTTGTTGAAATAAAAACGAAATTACGACCTTTTGTTATCGATGTTAAAGTATTTGCGTGTTTCCATCTGGTCAAAAGTCCTCAGCATGTGACGAAAGGTCGCATCTGTTATGCCAATGTTCCATGTGATGTACACATGATCTGGTTCAAAGTAACTTGAATATTTGTCCGAAACCCCCGCTATTATGTATACGGTCTTAGATTAACAACTGTGTGTATAAACAGATTCATAGTAACATGACATGGGGTGTATCATTACCTTAAGGACATACAGCACACTGTATCTCGGCTTCCTGTATTTCTTCAGCTGTTAATGCCGTATCATATACTTGCATACATGTTATCATTCCACTGAAGAACCTGGGATCTCCTATACGTGCCCCCATCCGTGCTTCATACTGTGTTGCTAACTCAACTTGTCCGATGTTTAGAGTTGCTACTTCCTTGCCGTTCTGCCATAGTTTTGCATCTCCAGTGTCGTAATTGTATGACGCCCCAACAAAGCTCCATTCGTTTTGCGTCAGTACATCTGCTGTTACGGCGTCGGTGAAAACCATATCCCGTTTGACAAATCTAACGAAAAGCTGGTCTGGTGCAGTTTGCCATAAATGGGCACCCCAACCATCTCGTTTGAAGTTGAAGATCGGACCGGCATTACCACTAGGGTTGATGTACGCTAGCATGGTGATTGATTTCTGGGCATCGTAAGCACCACCTTCATTGGGAAATTCGATGTACGAGTTGGCATTACCAGCGAATGTATATGCACCAGCTGACGAACCATCAATATCAGTAACAAGGCTTGCACCAACTGCTTCACCATGGTTACCATTTCCTGATGTATCTTTCAGCTGTGAAAATCTATCAAGAGGCCAAAACCCAACTGGTTTTAGCTTACCTAAGGGCAAATAAACAAGCAAACTAAATTTGTAAATAGAGCTCTCTAGTCAATGGATTGCTGTATGTTATACAATACATACATACATACATACATACATACATACATATACATACACACACAGACATACGCACACACACACGTACACACACACATACATACATACATACATACATACATACATACATACATACATGCATGCATGCATGCATACATGCATGCATACATAGAGCACAAGGATATAATTTCGCAAAAGTATAGAATGGAAGGTACTTTTTTATATCAGAACTTGAAACTAACCTGCTGCAATGCCACAGGCTACCAGTATCATCACTAGTGCAAGAAGAATCTTCATCTTTATAGCATTAACTTGATCAACTAAATAGAAACCAAATAAAAATAAATGGAAGATACTATAAGAAAGTAATAAATAATATATAATAGTCGACGTTTAATATTAATAAAAAAATAATTATTTGATTATGTAATATGAGTTAAGCGTTTCTTTTTAAAAGTATAGCGTGTACGCTACTTGGTTGAATCGTTATCGAAATGGTTCCCTTAATTAGTACAACTTTGCTACGTGATGACACTATAAGTTTAACCCAAATACGATGTATCGCCTATGAATATGAAACATATACGAAAACTGCTGTTGAAATTGAAATACTGTACATTTTCTATGTACTTACTTACCAAACGCTGATTAGAAACACAACCGTGCTTGATGAGTGTGGGACTCCGGTCAGAAGAATAACTTTCGATGCTGATGATGTATGCGTATTGACTATCGGAGCGAAATCTGCTCACATTAAATAGAAGTTTCAATTATTTGCATAATTGTATATCGCTTCCGTCGTGTATTCATAGAAGAAAGTTTGAAGCATGCTGGTGGTAACAATCAAAATAGATATATACTAGTACAATTCACCGATCCCCAGATCGCTTCTGTCGCGAGGTACTGAGAAAGCGTCCTGTTGCATATTAATGGGGTTAACTTTGCTATTTACTGTGTAGACGGCTCACTTCAATTTTACCTTTTACCGACACTTCGTTAGATATGTTCAACTCTAAACCAGAAGCTATTAACCTGTATGTATGTATGTATGTATGTATGTATGTATGTTTACACATACACATACACATATATATATACACATACACATACACATACACATACACATACAGACATGAAAACTGGATGGTCTTAACAAAACTCAACTCAAATGGTATCAAAAGGTTCTGACTAGCTTTCGCCCTGTTAAAAGAGTATCATCAGGTCAGTTGAAAATACTCACAATGCTTTCGCTGTTGCGTACAAGGCAATCCCCATTTTGCGTTTGCAAACAAAATAACCCATGGTATAGCTCTGCTTTTCTAAACGAAAGGTGCCTTATGACATTTCATTTCATAGTTTGTAGAGGCTATATATATACATGCATATTATATATACAGAGACAGATTTGCAAATTATGGTGTATGTTGTGTTGTGGTAGCAATTACATCTCACCGAGTAATTTGCATAATTAATGATTTTCAGTAAGTAAGCTATATCCTAAGAATGTACATTTCAAATTTCATATAATTTGGTACATGCAAGAACCAGTACAAACCGCAAATGTAGGCTACACTTCAAATTCAATATAATTTGGTACCTACGTCATCTATGATGCATAAACAAGCTCACATATCCTATGGTTGATGACGTAGGTATTGATTTAATTTTGCATTTTCATAATTAGTGATTTATTTTGTAAATACGCTATTATATAATATCTTAAGAAGACAAGCTACAAATTTCATAAAACGTGGTACATGAATTGTTGATAATATAAGCGCAAGTGTTTGATATAGTTTTCTGATATAGTTTTAACTGTACTCACCCATTTCTTAAGATTAATATCCACTTCAAATTTCATATAATTTTGGGTCATGCATTGGTGTTATTAAGCGCATGAGTTTGATGTAGTTTACTCATATATATAGTTTGCTGATGTAGATGTTCAGTGTAATCAGTCATTTGCATAATTAATGATTTTTATTAATTATACAGTATCTAAAGAACGCAAACTAAATTTCATATAATTTGGTAAATACACTAATATCCACCAACTAATGTACATGAACGTAAACCATCAGATGTTTGCTTAGTTTGAATGTCTTGAAGAAATATTTCCTCGGGTATTTGTTTTCCCTGCTGTGAACTCGCAGTGAATTTACCTGCTACACTTACCTAGCTCGAGGTAGGGAATATGAATAACATTAGTTAGTTATTCTCAAACTATGACCTGGTCGAGGTATATCCAAAATAACTTTGGATATTGATGACGGGGCCATCTGCTTACATTGAATAGAAGTCTCCAGGATTTGCATACTCTATGTCGCGTCCGTCGTGTATTCATAGAAGAAAGTTTGAAACATGCTGGTGGTCGGTAACATTCAAAACATATACCAATCATTCTCCGATCAACAGATCGTTTCTGTCGAGGTACTGAGAAAGCGTCATGTTGCATGTGAATGGGGTTTTCTTGTAAGTATATATAGAACGAGATGTCTTAATTTGGTATTCAACATACCAGGTAAATGCATGTTTGAGCTCGAGATCAGCCATACCTGAATTCGAAACTGTTTGTACCCTAATGGATGGCATGCCGTATTTGTTGTCCTTGCTGTGCCCTCGCAGTTAATTTGGCTGGTACCCTAACTAGTAGACTGTGAGATACGTCGTGACGTTCCGCCCTCACTCAGTGATTTTCGGAATATCACCATACTCTAGCTAAATCGCACTTCTGTGCACAGAAGAGTTTTTTGTTATACTAACAAAGAACCTTTATGTGGCCAGGAATCGAACATTCGTGACACTTTTTTCAGTTAGAAAAAACTTCCCTTTTCGAAAAAATGTTATGGAGATTAGTCCCCAGCGTTATAAATTTGTATGCCACAAACCTGCGAAGAGAAGCCGAGGCATTGATCGGCACAGCATAGTACAGTCAGACACAGTCTCTCGGAGAGACTAGACATTCCTTGCTGTTCACAAATGTAGACATTTCTACTAGGCTACATCCATTTCGTAGGGTGGTCTGAGGATCCATGTAGTCCTGCTTGCATACGGATTCATATACGGAGTAACTTGTCCCTTCCTTCTCCGTCCTACAAGAGTCAGTCGTGAAACCTGGGCGTACCAGAAATGTTGGTAACTAAAGCATTAATGCACAAGTGTTCAAATATTAGCAATAAATCGACTGTTTAGTAATTTTACCTCGCCTTGGCTACAAAAGTCCCAGTCCGGAGGCCCAGAAATCCCGAAATAAAAGTTCAATCGTAATGTTTTCGTAAATATGAGCATTACGTACGATGCCAAAGTGGACATCCCGATCAAATGTAGCGGAACGATTGAAATCAGTCGGAACTGGAAAAGTTCCAATTTCGACACTTTTTGTGATCGTACCAGCGACTACTATCGTCAAAGAGATGAAAAATGTGTACATCGATTGATCGATTGCTAATATTTGATACCTTCGTATGTAATTCTTTTTTGTAATTGGTACAAAAGCATTTTGCTTTCGCACTTGCTAGAGGTCGGTTACATTGTTTTTTCGTGTAGGATGGTGTTGAGCGAAACTCGTGTACCGTCTGCAAGCAGGACTGTGATCCATGGTACATCGGATTAAAAGGTGTCAACTAGTTCTAGCTAGATGCTTAGTTTAGACAAACAAGTTTTATTCACACATAGCCCCAAATAGTAGACTGGTGGCGTTATTCACCATATGGGTACAGGTCTAAGAAGGTGCTAAAGGGGTGTTACTGTTAGCATCGGCAATGATATTAGCATTTGTAAAGCGAATATTTAGACGAGGATTCTCGTACGAATCTAAATATTGATTTTGAGTAAAATCTTGATTAGAATTTCATTCACAGATGATACAATATGAATGTAAATAATGCATGGTGGTGCTCCTTCCCGCGGAGAATATAATAGCGCCATCAACGACTGTATTTTGCTGGAGGTCTTACAAGTACGAATGGAATTCTGGGATATGACATATCACAAGGGGCCCGGACGGATGTCAATAATTATACTTCTAAAAAAGAGAGAGAAATGACCGTTTTTGTATTTGATATTTTTGTTGCCTGAAAATCCTTTTTCTGTGAAGTTCTCGCTTTTTTCCATGTTGATAGAATGGTATATAACTCGAAGATGAAAACTCATAGCATAATTACCAAAGGTAATTCATTAATTCGAAATTCTGTTGATTCTGTAGATACTGTTCTGTGTCGCATAAACGTATCATCAAACATACTTAATTTTCTGTAACATGTCTTATGCTGACAAAAGTGTTACAAAATATTTTTCAGAAAGTTAAACATCAGTTCACTACCTTTACAATTTGGCTGGCGACAGATCAAACCATAAAACAAACAGTGGCAGGAGTCTAAACTCCTGTAATATGTAAATACTTTATAATGGCCAATCAAACACGAGTATATATATTTTGTTCTCATAGAACATCTGTAACATGCAAACACATCATAATGGACCTATCAGTAGACAACACACATTTTCTATCATTTGTTGTACAAACGTCACCGTACGTCCAGGCATGCATAATGCTGAACTGGTGCCCATGCTGGTGACGTGGTGTGAACTTGAATTGGAGAAAGACCGTCCTCGCTATCTCGCTGTTTACTATACATTGTAGATATGGCAAGCTTTATGCAGAGATTCTCCGTTAAATTTCTCACCGTCTACGTGGTTTTCAGTGTAATTGTATTTCCAGTAAAAGGTACGTACATGCCTGAGACTCCGTTCACTGTGTCACCATCTTCCACGTCCAGTGGTGGTGGAACGGAGGATTTTTACACGTCATACCTGCCATCACTAGTAATAACCCTAATGGTAGCTATCCCTGATATCTTGGTCGTTCGTTTTGCTTGATTACAAGACTAACAATTTTTGGACGCAAGCTACCTGTGGTATTGAACAGAAATGAAAGTAAACCAAGTTTGCCATTTGCTTTTCCTTCTTTTGCTGAACTGAAAGAGTTGACGTTGTGGGCGTTCCACGTTGTCGCCTGTACCAACTATGTGGAACGCGTGCAACGATTGCTCTTTCAGTCTAATGCTAATGACCCTGTTTCGAAAGCGATATTTATACACCAGTGTTATTATGTGGTCAGTATCCATGGTAACATGTGAAATAAATCGCTATTTTCCTTGTAATTTCTTCCTATTATTGTCAATTCACTTAGAAAATCATCACTTATGGGTTCTCCTGCTGTTACCTCTAGGCCGAGCTGCAATAATTGCAGCGTTTGGTGTGATTTGAAGGCTTTTTTCTTCAGTTTTTGTGCATTTTTTTCGTTCCAATGCTTGAACCAAACGATACAATTCCTGGTGGGCAAACGCAAATAGATGAGATCACATGAGCGAAATGTCGGTGTGCTACCCGTTTCAAAATGTTGCATGCGTTGCTACTTTTGCTGATTTTTACCGGATTGGGGTACATCTGAACATTTCTTGGGTCTTGAAGACTCCATAATTAATGTTGGCGTTAGGAAATGTCCGATGTTTTGGTAGGTAAGCCGTAGCTGCAATAATTGTAGCGTTTGATGTGACTTTGAGGGCTTTTTCGTCTGTTTTGTGCCTTGTTTCATTCCGATGTTTAACCCGAATCAAACGCTACAATTCCTCTAATGCAAATAGACGGAAGCGATTCAGATCTGAATCGCAAAGTTGGGCGGACTTTTCTGCTAAATTACGCCTTACCTGGCAAAATATCGGACATTTCCTAACGCCAACATTAATTACGGCGCCTTCAAGACCAAAAAAGTGTTCAGAGGTACCCCATTCCGTCAGAATCGGCAAATGTAGCAAGGCATGCAGCAGTTTGAAACGGGTAGTACGTTGACCCCTCGCTCACGTTTTCAATGTGGTCTCGTCTATTTGCATTTGCATTAGAGGAATTGTAGCGTTTGATTCGGGTTAAACGTCGGAACGAAAAAAGGCACAAAACAGACGAAAAAGCCCTCAAAGTCACATCAAACGCTACAATTATTGCAGCTAGGTAAGCCGTAATTATTTACCACCCAACTTTGCGATTCAGATCTTGATCGCCTCCGTCGATAGCTACTTGTGTTTACGTTACAGAAATTGTAGCGTTTGGTTCACAAGTTAAACATCGGAACGAAAAACAAACAGAAAGCAGAAGTAAAAGACCTCCAAAGCACATCAAACGCTTCCTTCAATTATTGCAGCTACCCTAGGCCTTATGATAATGGCTTAAAAATAAACACATAACCCCGAACCTAATAAAAATTGCGCTTTTCATTTCATATGTATAGAATTTTGTCGTAACAACTAGATGGCAACCACACAGATCATGTACACTATGAACAGATAACACGTTCTTTAGTGCTACTTGTTCGAATTTGTGAGTGTTTTTCTCGGGATTTATATGTGCTAAGTGCTAGCGCTCGCTCACTGGCTCGCACACACTTGCACACACACACACGCACACACACACACACACATACACACATGCACACACACACACACATACACACATGCACACGTACACACATGCACAAGCAGACAGACTGTGCTGCTGTCACAGTGTGGCAGACAGACACTCACACACAGACATATGCACACAATTCCTAAAATATATATATTAACATAAGTTGTACTTATTTTTACTTTAGCCAAACTTTGTATCGACGATTGTTTCTTTGCTTCTGACGGTGTTTGCGATGATGGGGGTCCTGGTTCGACATGGTCCGATTGTCCCTATGGTTACGACTGTACTGATTGTGGATCACGAGGTGAGTGCAATGAATGGCAATAACGTCGTCGACTCGTTGGTGGCGCCCTCGATTTGCTCTTTCCGACATGTGTATAAATGGCAGAGGAACACGCTACAGGATATTGAAATTGCTCAACTCTAGATCTGTCTGTCAAATGTGTATGAAGATCCATCTAATCTTGGAACACTGTGTATCTGCCTAACCATTTTATTGTTGAAATATCACAGTTAAAACCATGGTTACTAGTTGTGGTTATGCTTTACTAGCACTCTTGTACCACACATTAGGATTCCTACAGTAATTACAGTGGGAATGGGGGGGGGGGGGGTCATATTTACAAATTAATTATAAAAAAATGAATGGGGGATACATTTTACTTTGACCCATTGCATTGCATAATGTTTGCATTTTGTGTGATATTGGTATGCTTCTACGACTGTCGCCGAATCCACATGCCGTTTCTGTGCAACATCTCACTACTGCCACCACTGTAACGTAAATATCTGAACATAACAGTCAAATCGCTTCTCACAAGCAAGCAGTGAATCATGTGTTAATTAAGTATTAGGGCGTGTCACATTATGTCACATTGCATATGCATCTGACCGGGCTTGGGACCACATTTGAAAACTGGTATATATATATAAACTGCAATTACACAATACGCGTCCAATCTTAAATCATGCCTTCAGCCCATCTTCCCATTATGCATTTGCAATCGAATGTAGGTGCGTGTCGATATGAAAACAAAAGTAACCACTCATGAAACACCACACAACTACTGCTACAGACAATAATTAACATGTACCATCAATTTTGCAATCAGTTTGTGAAGATATCACAAAACAAAGCATATTTTTCCACTGATAGTGATACAGTCAAAAAATGCTACGACTTTGACAATGCCGTAAAGAGGCCTGGAGTTTTACGACAATGGAAATCTATCGAATTTACACATTTTAAATGTTTTGAGTGAATGAAATGAACCCCATGTATATTACTAGTAATTAGGGTTGTTTCCCATTTAGATGCGTTGTGTACTGACGATTGTGTATTCTATAACGATGGCTCATGTGATGATGGCGGCAAAGATGCAGATTTTGCTGCCTGCAAACTTGGTACTGATTGCAGTGATTGCGGTGTCAGAGGTCAAAGTGAAGCAGGTAATATTAATACCAGTGGTAGTTGCATATATATATATATATATATATATATATATATATATATATATATATATATATATATATATATATGTACGTACGTACGTACGTACGTACATACATACATACATACATACATACATACATACATACATACGTACGTACATACATACATACATACGTACATACATACATACATACATATCTGTTTAAATTAGTGAAGGAAACAAAATAAGGGGTTAATAGAAATGAAAATAAGATGTTTTGGTTGAAATATATGGTAACTGTTTATACGTTAACGTGACTAATGCATGCATAGTGCATAGTTATTACTGTCTGACACCCCATATGTGTAGTTGTGACATTAATGGTTGTTTCTAGGCCTGGTCTGTTCAATGTCAAATCATGAATACCCTTAATGCAATTGATGAGTATTATATTGAACAAAAATGATGGCACCAAAAATCACCCGAAAACCTTCTTATCTTCAAATTTCAAGGCAAAGGTAGTAGTTCACCTGGAACAACACAACTTGTGACTACTGCGGTGGTTCCTTTATTTGAAACTACAACAGAGCTCTTCTCACCGAAAATGGAGACGAAGACCGCATCACCCAAATCACAAACAACTTTAAAACAATTCACAACGTCGTCTACATCACGCACGACATCTGGAATGTCAACCACAGCGTCGTCATCTACAAGACATGCTACTTCTGGAAAACAGTATGAAACTACGGAACCCACATCACAACCAACTTCTGGAACATCAATAAAGTCATCCACAACACACGCCACTTCTCGAATACCGTCTAAATCTACTACATCCAAATCACATACATCTTATGGAGAACCACCCAAAACTACTTCACACATAACTTCTGGAATACCGTTCAAAACTCTGCCGTCCACACCAAACCCAACATCTGGAATACCACTAACACAAACATCATCCACAACACAAGCAACCTCTGGTATAACGTCCAAATCTATGTTGTCCACATCAAAAGCAACATCTGGAATGCCAACCACGACGTCTCCACCAACATCACAACCAACTTCTGGAGTACCACCCGAAACCACTATATCCACATCATATGGAACTTCTGGAGAACCTTCCAAAATTACTTCATCAACTACTTCACAAACAACTCCTGGAACAATGTCAAAAACTATGACACCCACATCAAAAGCACCATCTGGAATACCAACTACAAAGTTTTCACCAACATCTCAACCAACCTCTGGAGTGCCGTCCAAAACTATTGTATTCACATCTCATACAACTTTTGGAGAACCATCCAAAACTCCTTCAACTACTTCACAAACAACTTCTGGAGTATCGTACAAAACTACGTCATCAAAAGCAACGTCTGGAATACCAACCACAACGTCTCCATCCACACCTCAACCAACTTCAGGAATAAAGTCCAAAACTGCATCATCCACATCATACACAACATCTGGACTGCCAGAAGTAACTACGTCATCCACATACCAAGCAACCCCAAGTTCATCACTACAACCACCTCCAAATGCGGAAATAACGACTAGATCACCAGAAACCATTGAGACAACAACCCCAATACTACCAAGTACTCCAACGCCAAATGCTGAATCTTCTCAATCACAGTCTAGTACTGTAACATCAACATCAGTTCAGTCGTCAAGTAGTGCAGCTCCTCAACGACCTGCTGGTGTAAATCCTAACCTGAAAGGTAAGTTCATTATATAAAAGGGGTTTACAGACAGTTAGTAACCCTGCATCAGCATATTCAGCTACAAAGGACTGTCTGATCATTTATAAAAGTAATGCCCTATATTAGGTGATTTGCATATCAGGGCCCATTCTAGGGACGTCTGACTGGGTAACCAAAACATGATTAGTTGCTTTGCTAACATTCTGATTTAATGATTACTACATCAGTGAATAATTCGTGTTATAGCAATGTAGGGATACTACAGTTTCCATGATGCATCATTCATCGTGGCAGGCTCGCAAGTTATCCATTCTTACAGGTTATAATTAAAACATATCCAATCTAATGGAAGTGTAACGGTGAAACATTTTGGAAAATTATCACTTATTGGTCAATAAATAAGGGAAAAACAGTCAAGTATACTTTTCAATCATTTGAGCCTTTCCTACGGCTTCTGTAAGCCTCAATATCGATAACTTTTCATGTCTTCAGCAGAAATCATTTTGTGTTATATATATAATTTGTTGACTTTTTCATTATCACTTTCGCTAACATTTGAGATATATGAATTGAAATAAATTTTATTTTCAAAATCCTGAAAATATACTGTCTTCTTTCTTTCAGACATTTGCACCAATGATTGCAAATTCAGCCATGATGGTGTTTGTGATGATGGTGGTCCAGGTTCATCTTATGATATCTGTGACTTGGGAAGTGATTGCAAGGATTGCGGGCAAAGAGGTGAGAATTTCAATCTAAGATATTCAAGATTTCTGGAACAATGTTATGCAAATATTTACATTATGATTTTCGGGATACGAATACAACAACCTATTGTCATCATCTGTTCATAGATGGCATCGACAGAATTTGACTATTATTTCTTTAATTTTGAAATAACATTTAAAACAAATTACCGTTTGTATCCATTGTATTAATGAAATGATTATTCAGACATTTTCAATATGTTTTTTTACGCCCGCTTCTTGGAATCAATCATTTGCTATTTGAAGCTATGCCAACAGGCTTTATAGTACATGTTTGCTTTGTTACTTTATGGAAGTACCAAATTTGAAGTATGCATTCTTGAAATACAACTAACTAACTAGAAACAATTCTGCAAATTACAATTACTATTCATTTGATGTTTCCCAAACCTTATCAGTTCTTGTCATTACCATATGACAGATGTGCAGTCCTGTAGTTTTTGAGATTTTGTATCCACAGACAGACAGACACAAACGCACATACACACACACAGTCAGACAGACAAAAACACAACATAACCTTCTCTAATAAAGGAAGGTACAATGGGAAAATAATGCAGATTCTGAACGTTTTGACACACACATTTCGAACACCACAGAACCAATGACGTAGATGTGAATTGTGGTGACGTAGAACAATGAGCATATAAATCCAGCTTTACTAGTATAATGTTAACATTGCTGCATGCCTTCTACGATTGTCTTTATTAAATTGTACAGTTGATTACATAGTAGGAAATTCTTTAACATTTTTTAGTACGTACAATCAATAACATCATTGGATCTTTCATAATATATTATCTGAATACCAGATATGAGTTCTGTCAAATGGTTAACTATACTTCATAGTATCAGAACATTTTTTGCAACAAAACATACTAATTTAGCCTATAAAAAAATCCCAAAAATTCAAAAATAAATTTTAAAAAAAGTAAAAAAAAATCCCTAGCTTATGCCCCTTTAATAGTTAAACAACAGTTTCACATGTCTTTCTGTGCACTTCTGACGTCACTCATTTTATACATTAACATATGTAACATGTTAATCTATGTAATACTTTTCAAAAATTATTTAAAAAATGTAAACTTCTGTTTTTTTTTAATTTCAGGAGAGAGCACATCAGCAGCAATATTTGAAAAAAGTACGTTTGTTTCAACTGAAGTATTAACTACTACATCTATGTCTACTGAACCACCAACTACAACATGGATCTCTACTGGACCACCAACTACCACATTTATCTCTACTGAACCACCAACCACCACATCTATCTCTACAGAGCCACCAACTACCACATTTATCTCTACTGAACCACCAACAACCACATCTATCTCTACTGAACCACCATCTACCACATTTATCTCTACTGAACCGTCAACTACCACATCTATCTCCACTGAACCACCAGCTACCACATATATCTCTACTGAACCACCAACTACCACATGGATCTCTACTGAACCACCAACTACCACATCTATCTCCACTGAACCACCAACTACCGCATCTATCTCCACTGAACCACCAACTACCACATTTATCTCTACTGAACCACCAACAACCACATCTATCTCTACTGAACCACCAACTACCACATTTATCTCTACTGAACCACCAACAACCACATCTATCTCCACTGAACCACCAACTACCACATTTATCTCTACTGAACCACCAACTACCACATTTATCTCTACTGAACCACCAACTACCACATTTATCTCTACTGAGCCACAAACAACCACATCTATCTCTACTGAACCACCAACTACCACATCTATCTCTACTGAACCACCAACTACCACATGGATCTCTACTGAACCACCAACTACAACATTTATCTCTACTGAACCACCAACTACCACATCTATCTCTACAGAACCACCAACTACCACATATATCTCTATCGAACCACTAAATGCCGAAACTATCTCTATTGAACCACCAACTACCACATCTATCTCTACTGAACCACCAACTACAAAATCTGTCCCTACTGAACCACCAACTACCACATCTATCTCTACTGAACCACCAACGACCACATCAATCTCTACTGAACCACAGACGACCACATCTATCTCTACTGAACCACCAACTACAGCATTTATCTCTACTGAACCACCAACTACCACATATATCTCTATGGAACCACTAAATGCCCAAACTATCTCTATTGAACCACCAACTACAGCATTTATCTCTACTGAACCACCAACAACCTCATCTATCCCTACTGAACCACCAACTACCACATCTATCTCTACTGAACCACCAACTACAGCATTTATCTCTACTGAACCACCAACTACCACATTTATCTCTACTGAACCACCAACTACCAGAGCTAGCTCTACTGTACCAGCAACTACCAGATCTAACTCTACTGAACCACCAAGTACCAGATCCCTACCAAGAACGTTAGGAATTTCAGTGTCCACAGGTAATTAGGTTGTATGAATGAATGAATGAATGAATGAATGAATGAATGAATGAATGAATGAATGAATGAATGAATGAATGAATGAATGAATGGATAAGTAAAAGGTTGTGAGTTTGATCATCTCATTTCTCCCATAATTCATAGTACAGGAAGCACCCTTCACCGAGACAAGTTTATGACCGTAGTGTTCATCCGACTGATCTCACTCAGGTCACTATTCCACACAAACGATCACAATTGTGTTTAAAAAAATTATAATCAAAAAAGATTGAAAACGACTAGAGACTTTAGCAAGTTTAGGTCTCCTGGCCTTCTAAGTGAATGCGTTTCATATTGAGAGCGCTTAAAAATGACGCGGGTCTAAAAGGAACAGTCTGATTCGTCAATAAATTACACGACAGAGGGGGTATGATCTGTGGGGCGTAAGATATTACATATATATATATGTGTGTGTGTGTGTGTGTGTGTGTGTGTGTGTGTGTGTGTGTACATTAAGTGTATATGTATCGACCTTGACAATCCCAATTTAGTCGTCTGAAGATCGCTCGAAGCGTGAAACTCTGAGTAACGACTTATTACATCCTTATTTTTTAAATTAAGTCTCTCTCTCTCTCTCTCTCTCTCTCTCTCTCTCTCTCTATATATATATATATATATATATATATATATATATATATATATATATATATAGATATATAGATATAGATACACACAATGGCGTATAGTTTCAAATGTTGTGAAATTGGGGTTAACACTAATCTTTAGCTGTTTACATGATTTGTGACTTTTATGAGCATATCACTTCAAACTATTGTTATTTTTTAAAACTTTTTACAGAATCACCTGTAGTGGATAGCGGGTGTCACAATGCAATGTTTTTAACTGGCGACTCGGGTAGTGTGTGTAGCATGAATTTCGGGAGTGGTTTTTACGACAATATCGCTCGATGTGAATGGTTGATCACAACTGCTAGTACTAAGGCAAGTATATGTCGTACATGCATTGGGACGATAAAGAGTGACATCCAGTAAAATACTTTACGACGGTGAAAACCGAGCTTTCAGCTAACTAAGACATATATACACATGTTGCAACATGCACTGTACAACATTTTACCCACAACTCTCTCTGATTTGTAGTGTTGGACATCATCTCCATGAAGTCAGACAAATCTCACCAGTGTATAGCGGGTTTTGTAAAAACATTTTTTCCATTTGGCAAGCATAGAATTGCCACTGATGAGTTTCTGAATACCCATTTTCATCGGTTCTGGTATCAGTGATTTATTGTAGAAGGAGTAGCAATTTCAGGAATTTGTCAGCAGATTTTCTTGAAAGACATGCAGAATATTTTCGACAAAACTGAGGAAAATATATGCACCTGTTATGACTTTGCCAAAGATATAGATTTATTTGAATAGGTATGACAAAAGAAATTTACATACTACAACTCATCATATACACTGACTACCCAAGTTATTAACACTTTGACAGTGAAAAGTGTTTTATTCACAGCACATGCTTAATTTAGTTGTTAGTTCATTTTTATACAAAATTTAGAACTTTATTTTTGATTCCTAAGCGTTCTTTTGCTACATATTAATTAAACTTAACTACTATGCTTAAAATGTTGAAAAGTATGGATTATTGAAAAAGTAATAAAATAAGGAACCTCCAAGCATACCAATCAGAGAGATTTGTGGGTAAGATATTGTACAGTGACATGTTGATATAGAATAATGTACATACGTTGGTTTAGTTGTAATCACAGTATGGCGGTGTTTCTGGTGACTTGCATGATCTTGCAGTGTACATGTTTGGGAACTTTCAGTGTCCACACTTTGGGGACTTCCAGTGTCTACACTATCTTGATTACAGGGTGATTACATCCGCACAACAGGGGGTACCGATATCACCAACTTATTTACTTCTTGTCTACCTACTTGAACAACACAGTTTAGTTTATGCCTATCTTACTTTAAGCTGAAAGCGAGGTTTCCGTAGTAGTATTTGTTTGTATTGTTAAAAAAGAATTTACATAAGTTCCAAAGTCATACGCCACTGTTTAATATACCCGTTAAAAAGTATTTCCCATTCCCATCAAAACTTCCTGTTCGATTTCAGTGAAGATTTTGAAAAAAATGTAATCTTCTAAACTGAAGATTGACAAAAATTGGATGTCGATCTTGGAATTTGGCTGGCGAATAATAGAAGTTAGTGTGGTTAGCTTTACTGTTAAACAGATGGCTAGCACTTTTTTATTACCTCCCGTAAGGGGAGGTTATGTTATGCTTCTGTCTGTCTGTCTGTCTGTCTGTCTGTCTGTCTGTCTGTCTGTCTGTCTGTCTGTCTGTCTGTCTGTCTGTCTGTCTGTCTGTCTGTCTGTGTCTGATAAGGAGATTTTCCCCGCACCTTCAAAGCTAGTTTTAATTGTACATCACTTATAAAATGAATTTCTTTAAGGATGATAATCATTGTATTTTTTAACTACCTACATTGACAGAGAGTCAAGCTTGTCTTTGACAGCATCGATGTGGAGGGATGTTGTGATTTTATTTGCGTCTTCGATGGATCTAATGAGATGGCTCCACTGATCGGAATGTACAACAATGACAAACTTCCACAACATGCCGTGATGTCATCATCCAATAATCTCCTCATCAGATTCACAAGTGACAACAATGGCGTTGTTTTAACAGGCTTCGATGCAGACTATGAATCCATCGGTAAACAGATCTAGATTTCTCACTCAAATATCTGATTGTGGATACCAAATACACTTTGTAGAAAAAATGTATGTCTGTTAATAATTTACACATGGTATTTGCAGTAGTCGTATGAACCTAATCTTTGTATTCACATTACAGACAAAGAAAAGTCAGGATGTGGTGGGCCCAGAAACCTGAATGGATCAACAGGTGTTATAAGTATTTCTGAAGAGGATTATGACTCGTACGCATATTGTGAGTGGTCTGTGAAAGGTGTTCTGGACACTTCAAAGGTAAGAAGAGAAATATATATGCAGGTGTGTATATACGGAGAGGTTGTGGTTGAAAGGCAAGAGTATTTAAAGGAACAATATGGATGAGGATTGGGTATTTATTTTGGATTTTCAATTTTGAAAACAATTTTATTATGCCTTCCTACTTGAAAGATATATGAGAAACAACATTATGCCAAGTCCTTGTTTGTAACTCAATACATTACAAAAGACTAATAAAATCTGTATTATTGTACTTACAATAACACACTTTTTACACATTCTTTAGCTTTTTGCAATATATTGACTTACAAACACAGACGTGGTCTATATTGTTTATCGCTGACTTTTCAAGTAAATATGCGTGCCTTTTATGTAGAGATACTGGTATGCTCAGTAGTGTACACTAATAAATATTTTTATGGAACTAAACTATATACTAAGTTATGCTAATAGGTAAAATTTGTTTCGGTAGCTCTGTGTTTATTTATTTTGTTTGTTAGCTGTTGTATTCTTTCGAACTTTAATTATAACCTGTATATTTTGTTTCTTTTCCAGAAACGTGCGTTGGAACTTAAACGATTTCTCAGTGGCACTAGAGTTGACATGGTAGAGGTAAGTTCATATTCAATTTTGATGAGAAAATGTGCACTTTATATATCAATGATAAAGGAGAAATGAAATGAATCTTCCAAGCGGGAATAGTCTCTATTAGTTTATCAAAAGGTGCTCATGATCATCAGGTTGATTGTTGTAAGATTTGGTGTTGTTGGTGGTGGTGGTGATGGTGGTGGTGGTGGTGGTGGTGGTAGTAGTAGTAGTAGTAGTAGTAGTAGTAGTGGTGGTAGTAGTGGTAGTAGTAGTAGTAGTAGTAGTAGTAGTAGTAGTAGTAGTAGTAGTAGTAGTAGTGGTGGTGGTGGTGGTGGTGGAAACGATGATGATGACGACTACTGTACGGTCGACAGAGAGGGCGTGTTGAAACCGATATTGTAAGCCTACCCGTTAATGAATAAAGTAACTACCCAAGGCTATATATAATATGTTCACAAAGATGATCCGATAATGTAGCGATTATCTGTACATGTATATCTTGCAATATCAAGAGATTTGATCTGATTAATGGAACTCGACAAAAATGTTTTGTTATGCGATCTTTCATTGCAAGATGCGTCTGCATGGTTTATCGTACCTTATTAGAAGTGATGAATTCAATTCGCCAAAATGGTAATGGATTTATTTAGAGATTATCATTCAGTGAATGTATCAAATATGGCGTCATGTGAGTAGAGGAGCTCAGGGTTAGTTTAACCAACTGATTTACATTTTAACTTTAAATCTAGATTCCTTTATGTGCTTCATCACATTGCAGGTTGTTCAACTACAATTTGAAGAGTTTAACGTGGGTGTCCATGACTGTCTTTTATTATGTGATGGATTGGATGAGAATGCTCCCTTATTTGCTACTCTGAGTGGTGACACACTACCCCCACCTGTTACATTTTCAAGTCAACAATTCACTGCCAAGTTCATGGGTGGTGGGGGAATGAATGTATCAACATTTTATGCTACATATTCAGTAATTAGTAAGTATCCTTTTACAAAAATGTTCTGCCTGTTGGACAGCGATAATCCTTACGATGGGGACGGGGGAAGTAACAGTCAGTAAGGGATAGTTTTGTTGTTTGTGCGCTGTACACTAATTTCCGGGACGTTTCCTTTAGAGGTGTCGAAGTTTCATACAGTTGCATAGTTAAGTATTATCACAGGGAATTCGCTACGAGTATGCAGCTAATCCAAACACGCATGTACGTTATTTATATGAAAAGTCCAGTCAGACTTGTTTCTACATTTTAGTAAACTTGTATTGATTACTGCTCAAGTTAAAGGAAAAGTCCAGTCAGACTTATTTCTACCTTTAGTAAACTTGTATTGATTACTGCTATTAAGTTAAAGGAAAAGTCCAGTCAGACTTATTTCTACCTTTAGTAAACTTGTATTGATTACAGCTATCAAGTTAAAGGAAAAGTCCAGTCAGACTTATTTCTGCCTTTAGTACACTTGTATTGATTACTGCTATCAACTCATTATAATAAGTTAAAAGTCCAATATCTAAATGTTAATCTTCATTAATGTTGTAGGTGTTACTGACTCACGGTGCGGCAATCCAATGATATTATCCAATCCTATGGGCCAACTTTATAGTAGTAATTTCTATAATATATTTGGTTACTATGACAACAATTTATTTTGTGAATGGAAGATTCGAGCGGACAAGTACAAGGTAGGAACAAATGAAATTCAAAATCGCAACGAAGGCATTTTGTAATAAAAGAATAAACTAAAAAGATATACTAAGATATTCATTTATAGGCCATACTTACGATATATTATGCGGTAAGATGATCGGGTATTACAACAGTTTTGTTACTTAAAAGACTGGTTAAGTTATCGTCAACACAAGAAATCACTACGTCACGTCCATACAGTGCATCTGTTGCTTCCCTATATATTGACACGTCATAATGCAGAAATAGTTTGATTACTTGTGGTTTTTTATAATAACCGTGACAAGAGCTTACTAATTATATTTATTCAGTATGTTCACAACTTGGATCACTTCTTGTAGTAAAACAACACGTTTGTTTTTACACATTTATTTAATGTATGCAATGCATGTGACAAACACTGACAAGGGCCATGTTGTATCACATTAATGTTTCATGTAGAAACAATAGTAAGATTATTTTATTAATAAAAGCCAAAGATAAGTACCCTTTTCTCATCCACATGGTCACTTTAACACGGAGGTCACCAACGCTGCAGAATCAAGCCTCAAACATTAATGACAGCGAAGATTCTTAGTTCCTGTTTAAGCCTTCTAATGTTTGGATCAGTCATGCAATAACACTAGCTTCGTTATTTATATCAGCTTATATACTAGGTAATATTAAGACATTGAAATTCTGTTTAAGTCTTTCACCTTAAGTTTAGACTTTATCTTCCCGACACCCCTTCACTATTACTTGCATTGCCAGAAAGTGTTTTTATAACCGTCAACATAAATCAGTTGCAACAATATGGTATGTTATAATAGACCTGTTCAGCTTAGGCCTAATGAAAAAAATTGTGTGGTTCCGATTACGCTCAATTTTAGAATAGGTAGGGTAGATAGATTTTTTATTCTATTTTTTTCATGTGCGAGTGTCTAGTCAGGTAGTTATGTTTTCCGTTGTTTTCCATATGGTCTCTGTTATTGGTTTCTTCCCATCAGATGTACAGCTATTACAGATTGGAAGAACAGTGTTATATCGTCTTAATTTGATGTCAGTATCCGCATCCACTATTTGCGACACTTCGCAATTTTCGCGATTTTATTTTCTCGAATATGTAAAAAAAAAAAGTTTAGGGTCGGAGTGAAAAACTAGATGGCGTCGGGTAACCGGAACCAAAATGTTTTCTTAGGCCTTATCCATAAAGTAATTTGTTCGTTTTATTTTATTTTTAATTAGATGATCAAGCTGCAATTTAAAAGTTTCAATGTAGAAGATTGCTGCGATTTTGTATACGTTTACGATGGTAAAGATGACACTTCGGCCTTACTCGGGAAATTGAGTGGACAGTCGATTCCTTCTGATATCACTTCGAGAGGCAACCAAATGTTCATTAGATTTGTAACCAATTCTCATGTCGTTGACACAGGATTTTCCGCAGTATATAAGACAATAGGTAACGTACTAACACTTCTTCTAACTAACCCATTTTATAATAGTGAAGCCAGTTAACCAGAAAAGGTTGTCGTCTGACTTGACGAAAATCTTTCATTTTATCGTCTGGGTCGGTAAAAATCTTACGAATATTGCTAATTGTATCGTCTGCTCTGCAAAAATGTAAAAATGTACCATGTGGATCCCCTAATTGTATGTAGAAGTAAAATAATGTAGCAAATAGAATGTTTCCATCGCTTCCTCGAACAAGATAAAAAATGTAGCAATGTTCGTAAGATTTTTGTCCAGTCAAACTACAAAATTTAGCAGTAGGGTTGTTATCAAATCAGATGGTGTTCTGTTTTAGGCTAACTTGGCTCAGCTGATGTATTTATAATTTTTTAGAAGAAATTTTTCGTCCAACTGAAGTTGTTTTAGTGTCTGATATGAATACAATTATATTTCCAAATTTGGAAATAAAATATAAATAGAAGATTGTTGATTTCTTTGACAACAAAATGCGCCCCCCCCCCCGCGATGTCTTTTTTTTACTACAGAGGGATTAGAAACGAACTTTCACATGGCAACGTTTGATGTGATTCGAAAAAAACTCTGATTGCAGGGAAACGTGTGTAAAAGGCGCATGCTGCCTTAATAATATACTCTCTTAAATAAGAGCTGCTATGACTTATTTCTCTATCAATAACACTTGTATTTCTTTCAAGATGAAGTTGTTGGCAATGGATGTGAAGAACCGACAATGCTGGAAGGATCAATGGGAAGTTTTACCAGTACTAATTATGGTAGGGGATTTTACGACAGTGATCTAGACTGCAGATGGATTATCCAAGTGGACGAAACAAAGGTCAGTCACGTGATGAGCACATGACAAAATGCCAAGTCTTATAGTCCAATGAAAGGAATGGCTTAATTCAATTCATTGAAGTAGTAATTATGTTGCGAAATATGTATTTATTTGGAATCATCTTTGCTATATTTTTATTGAAAAAAAAATTGTGACGATTATTTCTTTTCTGATAAATTACAGGTAGTGAAATTGACTTTCGTCGATTTTGCAACGGAATCGTGCTGTGACCATGTATATATTTACGATGGGGGCAGTGACAGTGATGTTCTCCTTGATACATTAAGTGGTGATGTGCCGTCAACCTCAGTGACGTCAACAAAAAATTGTGTTTTGGTCGTTTTTAACAGTGACAATGCTTACGAAAAGGAGGGCTTCTTGGCTACCTACAAGGAAATTTGATGTAAGTTACGTTAAACCTAATAAAGGAGGTTATGTTGAGGTGTTTGCCTCTTTTGCATAAATTGAAGCTAATTTCTGAAAAGAAATGTTATACTTTGGCCATACTACTTGGAATTTTAGTTTCTTCCATCTGAAGAGCACATACACAATTTATTCTATGAGAAGAAACGGAAGACAACTTAGTCTCAGTTTTCCAGGGTCTCTTCGTTGGGGTTCTCGCTTAGTGGTTACCACCCCAGGGAGTATTGGGATGGGGGGTGGGTGGGAATAGTAAATCTATGTGACGTTCGCTTTGGGTTAGGACGAATGTAGCATGGTAAAGTTCACTATCATGAATGGGATGGCAAGTGTAATCCCAGGCAATTTATTCTCCTGTGCCTCATTTTGTTGACAGTCTAGAACAGGTATCTGTTAATTTCAAATTGTATAACTTTACAAACTCAATATACAACTTTTAATACTTGCATAAATGATGCATGATAACCAAAGCGGAATTCGAAGTCACATAAATTTGTTTATTGTTTCCTAGACTCCTTGGGGTGGTAGTCATTAAGCGTGAGCCCTCAACGTCAAGTTTGTATAACTGAGACTAAAAACAACTATGACACAATTATGCATGGTTGCTTTAATTTGGTCGTAGAAATTATATTCACGCACGTGTACCCATTAATTTCAAGGTCCGCCAGCTTAAAGTTGGGAGGAGTAGAAGAAAGGCTGGACCCAATCGAGTATCACTGAATGTCAAGAATATGATGTAAATCGCTGGATATGGTCACCATGGAGATATTGTTGAACTTTTTATGTTGGAAACTGTGTGCTATGATAACAATATGTTGTCATGACAACCACACTTCGAATTCTTCAAAGGATTAAAAGCGTTCAGAATACTGACAAGAGATCGAGTAATTTGCCGTTCAAGAATACTAAGTATCCATTGGCATCCATCTGGCACAACTTACCACAAATTACCGCTAAGAGAAATATATACACAGATACACGTATTCAATATATAGCGGCTACAGTCCTTAAAATTTACGTTTTATTTATACAATATATGATTGAAAAAAAATCATTTTGACAAGGTTTGTTTTTAATTTAATATTTAATATTTGTGTATCTTGATCACTCAATTTATTTAGTAATAATTTGATTTTTTTAGAAATGTTTACGAACCTTTGCCGCTAATCTACATAACTTATCAGTCTATAGGCTGTTCCTTTAAAAAAAAAAAGTTGAAAGGTTAGTCAATATCGCCAAAACTTCAGTCGCTCAATATTTGTTTTTCATAATAGCCAGTGAGGGCGCATGTTTTGTCTGCACTATGCTGTCTGCCCACGTCAATCAAACTATTTACTCCAAAATAAGTTCTTATATCGAATACAATATATCTGAAATGTAATTTATTACCCGAATTAATATTCAATGAATTGAAAATACATAAAAAAAAGTATGTATGGCATGTAATGTAGATTTTTGCGAATGCCAATAAAATATTTCCTGTTAACCATTCCGTTATTTGTTACATTACATACAAACACATAATTGTTGCCAATTATTACATTCTAGCGTTCTTATTTAACGCGACCTAAACTTTGCCATATAAGAAAGTTTGTTCCTGGTTTTTTGAAATAAATAAAAGAAATTTGGGGTTCAGTTGGCGCGACGCGTTGCTGTGTTATTTCCAAGGAAACGATAATCATTCATTTTCCAAATAAGTTTACATAGTATTCGGCCGCCATATTGGATCCTAAAATGTTGAAATCATTTTGACCTCAACGTCAAATGTGCCTGACCCCTGATTTCATTAGTTAGGTTTTAACTGATATAGGTTTCGGTTTCTCGAACAAAGTGGCGGTAAAGGTGTAAGATTCTCATTTCCGAGACACACTTTGCAAACCAATAGGACGCACTTTTTCCACGTAGCCCATTTGATTGCCTACTAATTGTTATACTTTATCGAAATAAATAAATATTCCCTAAATACTGAGAATGAAGGATAGACAAGTCACATTTATGAGGTCACTAAGTCTACAATAAAAAGTGTTGGCACCCAGAAATCGTATATTGTCGGTAGACCAGTTTGAATTACATGCTTGTACAGTAGTCTTTCTGATCAAATATCTTTTTTAGAAGTTGACACTTTCATAGTACGTGATCGTTCTTCAAAAGTGCTGCACGGTGGTTTATCTTTGATTTCGTATCAAAGGACTAGAGAAGTTTTCTCACACATAATCAAACTCCCTGTCTGTCTGTCTGTCTGTCTCTGTATTTCTATGTCTGTTTGTCTCCACCAGCCCCATGTTGCTAGTCCCACTCTCGCCCTGTACGTCGGATTTGATTTCGTTACTGGGTCTTTCTTTATAGTGATCGCCCCTTTACCCGAAGGTCTGTCCACTCACCGCCCCACCCACCCACCCATCCATTATGTCTAACCCGTCCGTCAGTTGCTGTAGCCACTCGCTATATACTTCTAATTCATTCAGCATGTAATGAAGAAATCAGTAGATATCTGGATAAAATTAATGTCAAATATTCATCAAAAATTATATTAATGTATGAAATGAACAAAATTGACTACACGCTGGCAAATCTCTTATAGAGGAAAAATAATTCCGACCTTTTAGTTCTGTTTTGTGTTTTTATCACTACACCGAGAGCGTATACACACAGGTTTAAAGTGAATACACATGAATGAAGACATGTTTTTTTTTTAATGCAGGTAGGAAACTATTAAAGAGCACAGTAAGTGTGAATTTCGTGTTTATGAGTGGACGCAAAAACACATCGGTTTAATTAGCACTTTAACATCGTCATTAGTGTTACTCTAAAAATGTTATTTACTTCTCAGTGATAAATGTCTACACAACTGACTAGAACCCATCTCTCTGGTGACCACGTGACCGATTAAGCGTGGAGTGTGGTGCGAGCCTTGACTACATTTAATACTTGTCTTTTGCGATGTCGCAAATAGTGAAAAATGTATTAAGTCAAAATGATGTTGAACGCGTATCCTGTTCATCGTTTTAGTATCATAATATTGTCAATTTATTCTAGAGTATGAATATGCCATATTGATAATGTAACTTACAAAGTCATTATTTTATGTGGCATGTACCTTGGATCTTTGCAGTGAGGCAACAAGAATTTCATTGACGGAAAAAAATATGTATATGAAGATCGTCATATTTATTGATAATCAGCAAAGGCATGACAACATAGATCACGCGTAACAGTAAATGTGTTCTGCTCCTATGCCAGGTACAAACAAATAGTTTGATCTATTTGAAGAATAGCTGATCGAAATCTGTATAAACTCTCCTATCCATCGCGTTTAGTCAGGTCAAGAGTACACGAATCGACGGTTTTAACATAGTGACGTACACATGTTTACGTACCCCCCCCCCAGTCCGTTGGTACGTCAGAAGTTCAAGTATCCTGAGGGTTAAGGTTCATTATCGTATCTGTGTTAATGGATCAACATAATTTTAGTTTGATATTGCAGTCACTGTTCTTTAAGAAAACAGCTTCTTAGATAAGAGTAATGTAACTTATTAAGTTTGTTTATATTCTGTTCTGAAATGTTATGATGAGAGAGAGGGGAGGGAAAGAGAGACAGAGACGGAGACAGAGACAGAGACATACATACATACATACATACATACATACATACATACATACAGACAGACAGACACACATACATACATACATACATACATACGTACGTACGTACGTACATACATACAGACAGACAGACAGACAGACAGACAGACAGACAGACAGACATGTGGATAGGGAGAGGGACAGAGCGTAGGAGGGGGGTGGAAAGACAGAAAAAGAGACATGGGGAGGGAGAGAGAAAGAAAGATGAGAGAGAAAGACAGACAGACAGACAGACAGACAGACATAGCCAAGGGATGGAGGGATGGAAAGAGAGAACAAGAGAGACATGGGGAGGGAGAGATAGGAAGGGATGGAAAGATGGAGGAAGAGAGAAAAAAGAAAGAAAGATGGGAGAGAGAGAGAGAGAGAGAGAGAGAGAGAGAGAGAGAGAGAGAGAGAGAGAGAGAGAGAGAGAGAGAGAGAGAGAGAGAGAGAGAGAGAGAGATGGCACACTCGCAGAAGAATGGCTGAACTTTGTCCGTTTTCAATATACCGACTTGCCAATATAAATATTCAATCATATAAATAAGAGGTAGAATTTCTAATGTTTACGTCTAGTACGCAGTCGTATTACATATAATCCTCGTCCTTCTCGCACGCCCACTTCAAATCAGGTTTGACATACTTTGAATGAGAAAATCTAAGAAATATTTCATTCGTTGGCACGTCACTATCATTCCAATCACTAACGTCGACGTCGTAGCTTCAGGGACTGATATGAAAGCGCAAATGAAGTATGAATGTACCGAATATATTCACCAAGACAGGACAAAACATGCCTACGCTCGGAGCTATACAACCTTATAGATAGATTGAACGAATGTATAATCTGCGGCGACAGTTCAAATTTGAAAACGATAAACATTTACTAGGATGTCGAAGAAATTACAAAGGTAGAGATTTGCACTTGGCAAAGCACTATATTGCCTGCAGTCAGTGAAGGTATTAAAAAGGTTACTCCGGGGAGATTTGGCGATGACGTCATCTTTAATTTACATGTCTACAATTCGTTATTACACTGTATAGTGACGGGGTTTGATGTATTCGCTACGGGACTCTATGAAATTAAACCTTATAGCTACAATACGCATACCGAATGCGGAGCGGAACTCAATGTCATTGAGCATAAGCTCTGAGTGAGTAGACAGTTGTTACTGGCATTTGCCATGATGGATTGATCCAGCTCGACTCTGTAATGGGCCATATACATATTTCACTGGTACCACTCCTAAACGTGTTTTGGATTTTGTAATACTCGTCATCATCATTGATAGCGGTCCCGCAGAGAGATCAGCCTCGTTATTTAATAGGTGAAACATAATTGCATGGGAGTTTTCACAGGCTGCAAAAACCGAAGAAGTTCCATTTGTTAAACGTCCACTGCGTTGTCCGAATAGTGCTCTCAACGTATGTCTTGACATTTAGATGCGGAATGCCCAGCAGATGACCGGGTTGACACACTGATAGTAATACACAGTTAGTTACAAGTCGCATATGCTACACTGCTTCTATTCGACGTAGCTCTCTGTGGAGAATTTAGGCACCAACTCACCCGACCTACGACATCAACCGAACACTCAACAATGGGCCAGAAAAGTAGTAAGAAAACGGAAGAAGGTAAATTCAATAATATTCGATTCTCTTTCTATAGTTAATCTATGGCGAAATATCATTTGCTGGTAAAACTATTAACAGGTTCAGTTTTCAGAATCCTTTACAAATATGTACGCTATTATGGATCACGTTGTACAAAGGTTAAAAGTGTATCCGTTCAGAATCAGAAGACGTATTTCGTTTCAACATCAACACTTCACACAGACCTACCACGACAAGTATTAGAAAAATATCTATTGATGAAAAATCAAAACTATTTCGCGGGGGATACGTTTCCATGGAATGATGCCCAAGAGGAAAGCTCGTTATCTACATCAAGCCATCGATAACATTGACGGTGTTACCAGTAAAGAGTCTTCAGCACAACGGAATTGCTTAAACCGTAAAGGTTACCGATCTGATCTGATCAACAGAGTCGAACATGTCCTGCTGAGAGCTTCTGGAACGGCAGAGAGCAGATCTGCAGATAATATGCAATGCGTGGAAACTAAATTCTTAAGGTCACAGACGTCAGGCAGGATGTGTTATAATCTTAAACATTAAACAGTGCGAACACGGGGCTTGCATACTATCAAACTCGAATTGACCTCTGGGGAAAATCTAGTTTACGTTGCGTGTAGTTTGTCATGTACCCAGGGTGGCAAGTTGACGTTGGGTCAATTGGATTATTTTCCTGATAGACTTCGTATGATCGGTAATTCACTCATCGAGGAGCAATAATTTGGAATATAAAAACCAAAGGAAATGAGCAGGTATATGTAAATCGAAGTAGGTCTAAATTTATTAACACTCAAATTCGATAAATTCATGTGTATGAGTTCATTTGATTATGTTATTTGCGTTATATACCTTGCAATTGGAATGTAAAGGGGTACTCAAATAGCTCTCGGCGCGAAAACGTACAACCAAGACTTGCAAATGCCGCATATTTCAAAGGATGGGGGAATGCGCAGATGTTCGCTGTATAGCTACAAGTCAGACGATTATAATTAGCATTTCGTATCTCAGTTAAGCCGCAGACACGTAATGACGAGTAAATAACCAGAGCAGCTGAGGTCTCGACCCGTGTACATAGTTTCCAATTAGCGGACTGGTAGAGTTCACTTGTATTGCAATTATCAATAATGAGACTCTCAATTATGTAACTATAGTATACATAATTTCAACATGTCATATTCACATTCTGTAAAATTGTGTAAAAAAATGAATTAAATATATGTCAGGCCCTTGGCTTTTAGGCCAAATACAAAAAATAGTGTGTTTCCAATAACCGAACCGACCCTAGTTTAAGCCGCCGACCCTAAACATTTTTTACATGCAAAAAGATAAAATTATGACAATTTACTTCTATTTCGCCATATATTTGCTTGCCAAAGTATCTTCGGTTACTTTTTTTAAAATCACATTTCAGAGAGAAACAATGTGATTTCAGCCTATAACAGCACAGTCTACATATTGTGTTTGTCTACTTCTGAATCTCATAATTGTCTTCATTTACTTCTTTTACACCTCATCAACTGTAACGGAAGTATTGTGACCAATGAGTATCTTGTCTTTGGGTCGAAGTAATTGAAAAAAAAATAAATAAACGTCAAATCAAATAAAATCCCGATCTACCTACCCTTTTTTCTCAAGTCATGTCATCGGAAACATTTTTAAAACATTTTGTGTTTGCCTAACAGACATACTTCAAAAAGTAAGAAGATTACATAGTTATACAACAAATACGTAAATACTTTTAGAGAATTATTCAATCTGTAATCTTTAAACAGGAATATTGCATCATTAAAGTCAACAATTAGAGAAATGTATAACTATGGATATGATAATAAATATGCTTGTTAATTAAAATGGTTATGATAATAGCAAGGTAATAGCTAACAGACTGAGTCATAAAACAACTCAATTATGCAATTATGCAAAGTGTCACTTTAGCGATAAATATAGTACCTTTTGAAGTTACACCATGATAAATATTCACAAGGCCAATACAATGAAATCATGACACTCTACATGACCTCTCGGTATCAATCGACATAGACATAGATACAGCCTGGAGTCAGGTAGATTATATGTGTAGATAAAAATACCATGGTAGTATTTATGTGAACATATAGTCACTATATCACGATGAAGATAGGTCATATGACAGTGATGGGGTGAACTAGTTGTAGAAAAGATTATAAAAGCGAATGGTGTGATAAAACAAGGAATAACGGCAAATTAAAGTGATTAAAATAAATATACTGTGATGAAGTATTGAATTATTGAAGCACTGCAAAGTGATACATTGTCCACATTACATAGACTAGCAAGCTGAGAGACACGCACGCACACACACACACACACACACACACACACACACATACACTGTGCATACACACACATACATACATACATACATACATACATACATACATACATACATACATACATACATACATACATACATACATACATAGAGCGATGGATGGATAGATAGATAGATAGATAGATAGATAGATAGATACATACATACATACATACATACATACATACATATACATGCATAGATAGATAGATAGATAGATAGATAGATAGATAGATACATACATACATACATACATACATACATACATACACACACATACATACACACACATACATACATACATACATACATACATACATACATACATACATACATACACACACAGATACACACATAATTATATATCTTGCCTAAGCCTTTTGCCAAAGAATATATATATATACATATATATTGTAGTTGATCAGCCCCTTTGCTGATTTTAGTAGTTGGATGGTTGTTGTTTAGTTCATCACTCTGTTTGCTGATTTCAGTGGTTTGTTGATTAGTTGATGTGTTTGCTAATTTCTGTGGTTGATTTTGTTTATCTTTCAGCTTTGTGATTTCAGTGTTTGGTTGTTTTGTTGGTTGGTTGGTTGATCTGTCAGTTTGCATATGAATGCACAGTTATACATCGAGGTAGATTGTTGGTTGTTTGTTGATATGCGCGCCGTTTCACTTTTCAAACCTCGGTTGTGATATGAAAGTGACATCTTCACTTAACGCGAATCCTGTTGTGGAATTACGGAAATGACACTCAGATATGGTAATCAAAAACACAATGACTTAATTATCATGCTTAATTATAAGAATAACTGTAATTATCATACACTATAACTTAATTATAAATCAAAGGTATTGATATTTTCGACATGCTTCGAATCGGGTCTTGGAATAGATCAGTCTGATTGAAAGCAGATATAGTGTACACTCGCGATTTCTTTTTGGCTGTTACGTTTACTGTCGTTTGTTCTTTTGTGAGCCCTCGTTACATACATCTGACACAATACCATAGGTTTTCCCAAGCCACACAAGAAATGAAAACGCTTAATATGCCAAAACATACGGGTACAGTACATCAGAGTGCTCTGTTCGAAAAGAACACGAGCACAGAGTGCAGACAACGATTTTATATCATTATTGTTTGGTTGTTCTCTCTCTTTTCTTTCTTTCAATTTTGAACATTGAATGTTATATTGATTATACTGATTCTAGTTGGCTACTCGTAAGTACGAGATTGGGTTCAAACCTATGGTATTGTGTCAGATATATGTAACTAGCACTCACAATAGAACAAACGACAGTAAACGTAACAGCCAAAAAGAAATCGCGCGTGTACACTACATCGGATTTTAATCAGATTGGGAGTAAATAGTGTCAACAGTATAATTAATTTTGAAAGTACAAGTTGTTTTGGGTACATAATATCGACCAATTGCAACACTTTGACAATCTTATGAACCATCAAGAACTTCTGATGTTCAATTATTCTGTATGATGATTAATTTGGATAATTAGTTTAGTTAGAACTAAAATCTCAGCTGGGTCTGGTTTAATTGCTTTCGATTTGAAGATGAGTCAGTGTCATGCAGTGTAACCGTTAATATATCAAAGCTAACTACAATAAAAAATCACCTGAAACGAAACAGCGTCTGGCTCAACAACAATCTCATCAATAGTGCTTCATGTTATAATCTGTCTAGACAAAAGTCTTGCTGACATTGAACAAAAAATCACCAACAGTAATCTTACCAACATTGCAACATTGTATCTGACTCGTAAACATTTTACCAACATAAATATTAGTCGAGTCAGACGATAAAATGTAGCACTATTGGTAAGAATTTTGTTAAATGACCGTAAATTGTACCAAATTTAGTAAGATTGTTATTAAGCCAGACGATAAAATATAGCAGTTTTAGTAAGGTTTTTGTTAAACCAGACGATAAAATGTAACATTGTTAGCATTTTTTGTGGACCCAGACGACGTTTTGTTTCAAGTTTAATTTCGTGTTGTCAATGTCAGTGAACAGTGACGTCACGGTATCAATGAAATTTGAAAATGATTGATCTTTGTAATTCAATAGATAAGGTTACACTAAGGAAATGGTCATTATTCATATAAGGTAATACAGGGGGAGGTAAAGTGTTTTATTAAGGAATAAATCTGATGAAAACTGTCTTAGAAATGTAAATATATTAACCAAACAACTGTTATAACCCACACATTCCGAAAATTGCAAGTTTTACAGGAATTTGCATTACAATTAAAGTTATAACACGTGTAGTGTAAAAAAAATAACAGTGTTTGATCTGTCCTGATCAACCATTCTGCTTTATTGTCACAACTTTGAACAAAGTTCAGTCAAATTTCTTTTCATTATTTATACACAGTGCTGTGTTATTTTATCTAAGAATGTTGGGTATATGTGGTGAAAAAATAAAACACAACGTTTAATAGTTTGAAAATAAATTTCTCTGTCACAGTAAATTTATGATATACAATAAGATAATGGACGTGGTAATCGAATTCGCAGTAAAACAAGTTTAAGTTTTAGAGTGTTTGTGTATTTAGATACTTGTGATATCCATTTCATTGACTATGGCATGTGAGGAATTATCATGATGGTAATGATATACGAAATATTATAGAGTAGTACGTCATATGATTGAGAACACCTGTCCTCATTCATCACCTATTTTAGGGGCATTGCCCTGCACTCTGATAAACCAACCATACTATGTGGAAGGACTTGACCTACATGTCATACTATGTCAAAGGTCATGGCAATGTGACTTAAGTTTGTCATTGCATAGACGTGACCAGATATTATTTTGTACTGATTATTGCACACTAATGCGGCCACATATGTAATGTGGTAGGAATTAAAACTAGGTCTGTCTGCCTCTGTCTGTCTGTCTGTCTGTCTGTCTGTCTGTCTGTCTGTCTGTCTGTCTGTCTGTCTGTCTGTCTGTCTGTCTGTCTGTCTGTCTGTCTGTCTGTCTGTCTGTCTGTCTGTCTGTCTGTCTGTCTGTCTGTCTGTCCGTCCGTCCGTCCGTCTGTATGTCCGTCCGTCCGTCCGTCCGTCCGTCCGTCTGTCTGTCCGTCTGTCTGTCTGTCTGTTCCCCTAAATTCACCAAACTGTCTGTCAACACCCAGCACTCAGCACCAGGCGTACCATTTCCAATAAAATGTGAAGTCAGTGGCTATAAAAGTCAGAAAATGTAAGCTCCCATGACAAAGATGGCATTGAATGTATTTCAACAGCTGTATATTTTTATTAAAGTGTTGTGTATTGATTTTAAAGCAACCAAACTGTACACAATTGCAGTATAATTCACGTGCTGTAAATTCTGCAGATGTACATAACTCCAGCTATGTCGTGTTGTATGTATTGTTATATATATATATATATATATATATATATATATATATATATATATATATATATATATATATATATATATATATATATATATAGTGTTATATACATATTATACACAATATATATATATATATATATATATATATATATATAACATTATTTCGTCAACAAACTGTAATTATATGTATTATTTGTGCCTGTGTGCCTGCGTGCGTGTGTGTCTGTCTGTGTGTGTGTGTGTGTGTGTATGTGTGTATGTGTGTTCGTGCGTGCGTGCGTGCGTGCATGTATGTATGTATGTATGTATGTATGTATGTATGTATGTATGTATGTATGTATGTATGTATGTATGTACGTACGTACGTACGTATGTATGTATGTATGTACGTACGTATGTATGTGTGTGTATGAATATTTTCTCTAAAAGTAGCAGGAAGAAAGCCCTACAACCCCCCCCCCCCCACACACACACACATTCATTTAATCATACATAATTAATACTCACTTTGTTGAACTCATCAGTTTTGTTATTTTTAGTTTTTTCTCACAAACGGGTTGGTGTTCCATACGATGTTTAACATGCAATGCCTTCTGTAAAGGTGTCTTTTGTCGCAAGGTTAATGTCTAATAACTGTACACTGCAGTTTGCTTTTATTGCGAGTTGACAATTTAATGAACTGTACAGTTACGGCTCACGAAGAACATTAAGGATATACAGTATGTATCGTTGACCTTTTTGGCGACAAACACAGATGATAACGGTTTGGTTATCTGAATTAACGGCAAACACCTGCATTTTGCGTATTTATCGCATTTGACCATAGACCCTGCACGGATAATTTACCCATAGCACCAAAGTAAAGCGTTTTCTGTATGTCCCATGATCGTTTATAGCATCCATATCAAATGTAAAAGTATACTGTTTCATCTGCTAATTGACCACATTAGAAAGGTCAAAGATTGAATGGGTAAACACGTCTGTATAGCAGTACACATACTATGGTGCAATATATCCAAACAAGTTCTTTTTGGGTCCGCACCGAAAATCAGCACCCCCAATGAATCTCGATTTCAACTTAATACTATAATACTTATAGATAAAATAAACCTCTAATTGACATGTATAATGAATCCCTAATTATTGGTATTTTAAGAATTTTCAGTGAATAATTGTTGGTTGTCTGATCGATAACATAATATCGAAGTTTCAGCTAGTGCAGGTTTAAACTTTAAACTTTTTAGTATATTTGGCCAAGAAAACTCATTCTCAGATAAAATCAATAAAGAATCTGGGGTTACCGTACAATTTATAAAAAATAAAATAGAGGTCAAAATGATGTCAAAGTGTAATCGTTTTAGAATCCAATATGGCCGCCGAATACTAAAAACGACTCCAATATGGCCGCCGAATACTAAAAACGACTCCAATATGGCCGCCGAATACTACATCGATATCATTGTGAACTCCACGGGATAAACAGATTGGTGAAAACAAGACCGCGAATCTCCCAAATCTCTTTGTTTAAACTTTCACAGGGTAAAGTTTGGAGAAAATAGTAGAACTTTGCTTTCAGGGAAATTTGTCCTTGAGATGTGGAAAAATCCTAAAACATCAAATGCACACAACGAAATCCAAACACGAGCATCTGCACGTAAACACGTAAAAATATAGGTGGTTAGGTGATGACGCACACCTCGAGGACACTACATGTCGCGTTTGACGGCGAGTATCACCTTATTGTTGGGTTTCAGGTCGGAATAAGTAAAAAAAACATGGCAAGTGCGTGCCTAGTTGTGGAAAACACTACAGAGTGACGTCAGTATATGATTGATGATCTCACGAAGTAGGCCAGAAGATGAAAGTAGGGGGATTACAAGACGAAACAAAATGGCATTAAAATAAAGTATTTTACCGCTAAAAGCAGATGGTTCAGACATCGCGATACTTAATACTAAGTCATAAAAAATAAGTCGTCGATCTGTGCTATGCATACTATTTCGTTCATGTCTTTCACGAGGCTGAATCATGTGACGGTGTTTTCGGAATTTGTAGCAACTCTTCCTTTTATTGCAGTTTTTTGGTAATATATTGCCTCATCAACGGAACACGTATGATGTAATTTCTAAACATATTCCATGTTTGCCATAACTTATCTATGTAAGTTCTGTATGTATGTATGTATGTATGTATGTATGTATGTATGTATGTATGTAACATGTATGTATGTATGTATGTATGTATGTATGTATGTATGTATGTATGTATGTACGTACGTACGTACGTACGTACGTACGTATGTATGTATGTATGTATGTATGTATGTATGTATGTATGTACATGTATTACGTCGTCAAGTATTAATTTAAAAGTATTTCGGATATGTACTTCACTTCAGTGCTGTCAGGGTATTGACGTTGAAAATATGTCGAGAAGCACATGTGCAGAGAAGGAATTGAACACTATGTCTATGACATATACTGCGTAGAATACGTGCTGGTAAGGCGAGAACAGAACGTAAACTCTAATAACTATAATACTATCGGAGTACGTAGTACGCACATTCTACACAAGGGTCACCGTATTATAGATTATCACTACGTTTTCTGTACAGGTACATAAGGTTTTATTTTACTGAGGCCGTGTTTAATAGCTTTAGAAATCTATGATATTTCTCCTGGGACGTGTCACTTTTGCCAAATATAGCCATTAACTCAATAAAGGTTGTCTAAAGAAAAACCCACTAATGACACACCGGATATATAGGTAAACTGCTATATATATAACGTGGCATTTTTATGCTCTCTGTAACCTTCCAACCTTTCAGGAAAGATTTACATTGACGCACGGCACGTCTCACTTGGCAGTATATATATCTACATGCGAAACGGCTTTACTGATATGTATGGGAAGCCGCTCAGGCCAAAAGTATTTTTTTATTTTTGCTATAGTATTTTATATTTTTCGTACTTACAAACTAATTTTAACAGTTTATGTACTTTTATTCCATGTTTACATTATTTTAATTGAAATAAGTTTGCATTTATTTGAGAATATTGTTTTATTTTTCGTCAAACCAGAATTTTTTTAAGGATTATATATAATTGAAAGTCAAAATATATTTTTTGTTAAAGTTTTTTATTTTATTTTTAAAATTATTTTTAAAAAAATTTCAACTTTTTTTTTTTTTTCTCTCAACTTTTTTTTTTTGCCGAGTCTGCTGACAGGCGCCGGTGCAGAGCACGTCGTGCTCGTACCCGGCGCCTGTCACGAGTACGAGGCGTGACCTTTGACATCCATTACGACGTGTTCCGGCGACGAGTGTGAAGCTACCATCATATTCATCTTCACGTTCAAAAGTTGACCTCTACGCTCAATGTGAATATGATAATAGCTTCACACGTTCATCATCAGATTCGAAGTCTCCCAAATGGGTACGAACATGCGTTCGGCAAATCACATATCCTTCATTGGCAGGTTGAAATCATGTGATTGTAATTAATTTTCATTTGACTTGCGTGGATTTGCATGCTCTCTTTTTATTTTTGCCAGAGTATCAAATTTGCACCATGAATTATTGTTGTCATGGACCATATTTTTTACAATCAATTGCGTTGCCCCTCCCCTATCAAGGGAACTACATACATTGTGACAATTGTCGTCTTGACAACACTATTTTGACAATTTGTGTAAATTTCACCAGTGTAAGTGTTAAGTGTTAAGTAGGGTTTCAAAGATAGTGGCACTGCGGGAAATCAAAACAATCCATGACACTAAGTGGCCAAGTGATATCACCTTGTCACTTGATGTCACGGATTCAAAACACACCCATCCAGACCGTATTTTATCACATTACTCATATAGGTGTTTTGTACACCCATATGATATACTGATATTTCATTTTCAAAGATATGGGAAAGGCATACTAAACATCCAAATTAGTTTTTTATATGACAACAATACTTTGATACTCTGACAAAAATAAAAATAGAGCATGAAAATCCACGCAAATCAAGGGAAAGTAATTACAATCACATGATTTCAACATATCAATTAAGGATATGTGATTTGCCGAATGCGTGTTCGCACCCATATTCGGAAGACTTCGAATCTTACTGATGATGAACGTGTGAAGCTATCTTCATATATTCACATTGAGGGTGGAGGTCTACTTTTGAAAGGGAAGATGAATATGAATATGATGATAGCTTCACATTCGTGTTTTGGCGTCAAATACACGTTCTTATTACCTTCGAAATTGATCGCTCAAACATTATATCAGATCTGAAAACTGTTAATTTACGTGTGATAGTATCTGTTTTTTTCCAACAACCGCGACTTCAGCCGCGTACGATCCATGTGCAACGGGCAAAGGTATTTCCAATGGGCCAGTCAGGTACTTCTCGTACGAGCGCACATGTTGACGTCGACCTACTGTATTACATACGTAGACGTGTTGTTCTCAACTTTTCATGATATATGCATGTGTACTCAGAACACCAAGAGAATGTATACTACAATGTACGACGAAGTAAACTGAATCTTTACAACAACAACAACAACAACAACAACAACAACAACAACAACAACGACGACGACGACGACGACGACGACGACGACGACGACGACGATAATGATGATGATGATGATGATGATGATGATGATGATGATGATGATAACAAGGCGATAAAAGCTGGTTTAGGTTGATATGTAATACAGCAGGTCGACATCAACATGTGCGCTCGTACAAGAAGTAGTACCTGACTGACCCATTGGAAATACGCGTTCGTTTTCCTCACGTTTTTGTTCCTAAAGCTGTTTTGCTCACGCTCACAGTATAGTGTACCATCTTATTTCAATTCTGGTCAGTTTCACAATAATGAATGTAATTGTTATTGATGCAACAAACTTTAGTTGTTTTAGATTAACTACCTTTACCCATTGCACATGGATCGTGTCCTACGTACTACATCATGTAATACATCATACATGCGGTCATAACATTAACGTGACGGTGTACACATGTGTGTACGCGGCTGAAGTAAATTAACAGTTTTGAGATCTGATATAATGTTTGAGCGACCAATTTTGAAGGTAATGAGAAGGTGTATTTGACGCCGAAACACGCCCGACTCGTAATGGATGTCGAAGGACATGCCTGTCACGAGCACGACGTACTCGTGACAGGCGCTGGTCAGCAGACTCGGCCAAAAAAAAAAAAGTTGGGAAGAAAAAAAAAAAAAAGTTGAACATTTTTTTTTTTGAATTTAAAAAATAAAATAAAAAACTTTAACAAAAAATATATTTTGACTTTCAATTATATATAATCCTTAAAATAATTCTGGTTTGACGAAAAATAAAACAATATTCTCAAATAAATGCAAACTTATTTCAATTAAAATAATGTGAACATGGAATAAAAGTACATAAACTGTTAAAATTAGTTTGTAAGTACGAAAAATATAAAATACTATAGCAAAAATAAAAAAATACTTTTGGCCTGAACGGCTTCCCATAGATATGGGGTCGGTGTTGACTTTGATAAAGAGTTTGTTACTGTCTTTATATTGCAACACCTACATCATTACACAAAATTCGAGTCCAGATGAATTAGTTGGTTGATATAATAATACCTTTATAGTAGGAGTCAAAGGAATCATAGATGGAACACGAACAACACATATATACAAACACACACAATTAACATGATATTACATTTCTATACGGTATATTACGTAACGTTACAGATGCTTTAATAATATCCAACTTATTTGCTCGTATGTGGTAACGTGAAACATACACTTCCATAGAAGAATGGTCCTCCGGGTGTACACATACCATTATGACATAACTCAGTGTCTACTGGAGTTACGCAGAGTACTCGTGATCAGCACGAGTAGTCACGTGATGAAATGGGAAAGTGGTTAATGAGGAAAAATACCAATGCTCAATTCATCGTTTTGTGGCGGTAAGCTATAATATAGCGAAGCCTTTTTTTGAAATCGCTTAACCGATACAAGTTTCCACAACCTGACGACTTTAATACTTTTATTGATAATTCAACTGTATATCGCTGTCATGAAAATGCTTGCACGATCTCACCCACTGCCTTTGGCATATGTAGAATTTGTCTGAAGGCTGGAGAATGTGCAATGTTTGCATCTGTTTGTGGCCTATCACTTTGTATTAAACATGTGATGTTACGCAGTGAAAACGATCAAAGCAACGGTTATGACCGTATCACATTTCAACATATGTTATTTGACCCTTCATATGCTCAGCTAATGGTGCTAGGGTGACACTCTAATATGACACCCCGCGTACAGGTCACTGAGTCAAATGAATTACTCTCAAATAGTTTATGAGTCGACGTGGGTTTCTGAAATTCCTTTTGGCCGTTCTGTAGATATCTGGAATGATTCAAAAAATAATCTCATCTGTGTAATTCCCTCTGCCGACTGGGTTCATTAAGGTCGTTATGTATATTCCAATTAATTACATAACAGTATCCCTGGCCACTCACTCTTTGCATTCTGTTGATTACATATTATTGAATTAGATTTCCCAGAACGTGCATAATTAGAGGAAATTGATGGAAATAGCCTTGTTCCAATTTACATGTAAATTACACCTGTTCAGGCATGAACCCCCTTTTGAAAACCTGGTTAAGTGTTTGTCCTCAGTGACGTCATTGAACTGTAATCAGTATAACTCTTGTTTCTACTTTATGCAGGGTATTGTACACACAGCTGGACAGAGAATGGCGGATGAATTTCAGATCAACCCATTGACTATAGTTGACTTGAGGACATACGTTCGTACGTAATAAGCACATACGTACGTACGCACATACATACATACATACATACATACATACATACATACATACATACATACATACATACATACATACATACATACATACATACAGACAGACAGACAGACAGACAGACAGACATACATACATACATACATACATACATACATACATACATACATACATACATACATACATACATACATACATACATACATACATACACACACTCACTTCAAGTTTCTTAGAAAGGAACTAATACCAAATTATTTTATACAGTACCCAACACGAGAAAAAGCAATAACCTTACTTTCGACCAGATATCAACTTACACTTTTCAGTTATCTATGTTTGTATTCAAAGCGTTTCTACTCAGAGAGAAGACGTTTTTGTCTTTGTAATTTCTAGTTTATTTGTCACTGTGTTCCAAAAGTTACTGTAATATTTATCCTCTTTTCGTCGAATGGCGGTGGTGGCCCTATTCTTGTGAAATAAATTAAATTAATTACACACACTCACACATACATATATTTATACATACATATATACATACATCCAGACACATATGCTACTGTAGATGTATGTGCTGAGATAAGATCTGATATTTAACACATGACTTATGTCAATTCATTGATAATTAAACCACCTGATAGACTATCGCCTGAGTTTTGATGCTATCTTGAGTCAGTTCTAAGATCTTGTGTGTTCCTTTCTCATTTACGTGTATTTCAATTCCATTCAGTGATTACTCATATATAGCTAAAATGATGTAGACTTGGTGTTTCACTCATGTAACACGACATTTAATACACACCCTCAGACAACTTCTAATGCAAAAGAAACTATTACATAGGTGCCGTGCACAGTAGGGATGTAGAAGTAGTCAAGTTGAAATGTTGATAATCAGTTAGAAAATAAACATTTGCAGCCATTAAAATCACCAAGTCCATGTGTAATGTTTTCATTAGAATAAGCCTGTTTCTACTGCATTGCGAAAGAATACCAATGCCGATCGTGTTCAGTGTGATTTGGCAAAGGATCCTGCTGTGTTTATTGTGTCTCTGTTATTGTTAGTCTAGAGTTGAAATATGTCTGTCTCTGTGCCAAAAACGCAATGTCTCATGTGTGAAACACCAAGCCTACATCATTTTAGCTGTATGATTTAATTTGACAACACACTGATCATTGGCGATAGCAGATCTGTTATGTTGACTAGGGTCTGAAAAATGAATAGATTAAAGCAATGAAGTGTTAATTCATTTCAATATTTGAATTCCCATATCTTGAATTGAGTATGAAAATATTGAAGTCTAACATCAAAAATGATTTATATCAATAATAATGTCTGACCACTGAGAATTTGGAAACTCATTAGCCTGTCTTCCTCATTAATCTAACTCTAAATTTTTTATACAAATGAATTAAAATTAATAACCAACTTTTTTTCTTTGGCAACAATTTCATATTTTTATCCTCCTGGGGTACGAATGATATTCATTTGTTTTATGATAAATTGTGAATCATGGCGAATTCTATTGCAACGTTGTTTGTACTGCAGATTATAAGTATACATGGTATAAGATGAACTCGCATCAAGTTACTCCACGGAGATGAAGCCCAGGGGAGTGTGTGTGTGTGTGTGTGTGTGTGTGTGTGTGTGTGTGTGTGTGTGTGTGTGTGTGTGTGTGTGGTGGGGGGGGGGTATTACCCAATTTTCTAAAGTGTGAAGACGTTTCCCATGTTATCGAACCATGATTAGGAAATTTTCCGATGAAAAGTCGCCGATGTTTAGAGATATTTTCGTGGAAAAAGTTACCCATTTGGGCGTCACATACCCGCCTAGACCTATTTAAGTTTATGGGTGTGTGTGGGGAGGGGGGATGGGGGGGGGTCAGGGATGAAAAGAAAACAAATTAAGTTCAAGTAAACCACGATAGTACTGATAATGTTGAATGTTAAATACTCTAGCAAACTCAGAACTTGAAATAAAGTCCATTCAAGTGACGTTGTTATTAAGATTCCAATATAGCCAATTAACCTCAGAACCTTGTCTGCTTCGATGAATATCTTACTACGTTTTATCGACAGTTATTTTTATAAATGTTGCATTTTTAATCCTTTTGAGGGTGTCTGCTAAAGGTTCATTTGTAGTTCATGAAAATGCAAAATTCAACGATGTTGGTAAAATTTTACTCGCATCAGACGACGTTTGGTTATTACTGGCTTCTAGTGTACGTATTCAGGAGATATTGTCCAATTTGAATAATTTAATCAAATTTGATTTGTTTTCTAATAATGCCTCTGATTGTATTTTGACATAGATCCCGTGACTACTTTTCGAAAAGAAGCATTAAAAGCCCACAATTATTACAGAGATATCCACGAATCATCACAGCTCCGTCTGTCCGAGAAACTTAACGAATATGCTCAAGAATGGGCTGATGAAATTGCACATAAGGGGAAGAAACTTCACAGAAAACAGGACAAGTTTGGAGAGTGTCTTGTTTGGATGTGGAATTCACAGGGTTCGGAATCATTCACAGGTTGGTATCTCATATATATATATATATATATATATATATATATATATATATATATATATATATATATATATATATATATATATATATATATATATATATATATATATAAATGGCCATATATGCGTTCAGACAAACGGACAGGCAGACAGACAACTAGACAGACAGGCGGAGAGGCAGACACACCGGCAAACATACATACAGACAGACAGACAGACGGACGGAGAGAGAAACAGAGAGACAGACAGGCAGGCAGAGAAACAGACAGACCTGTAAGAGAGACAGACAGAGAGACAGACAGACCTGTCAGAGAGAGAGAAGGACAGACAGACAGACAGAGGGACAGACAGACAGACACAGACAGACAGACAGACAGACAGACAGACAGACAGACAGACAGACAGACAGACAGACAGACAGACAGACAGACAGACAGACAGACAGACAGACAGACAGACAGACAGAGAATTGTTTAAAGAGACAGATTATGTTAAAAACTCGTGTTTCGGCTTATATTCCTGAAATAAGTTGTCCGACCTGGATGCGAGCAAGTAGAATTTAGTTGTGGGAGTAATTCAAATGTCTAGTAAGCACGTGACTAGATTATCGCCTTGACTTATCTTGAAATCTTCGCCAGCTGCAAAAGGGACATTTCATCAAATAAATAAAGATTTATTCACTAAAAATTGGTGAATTACCTATAAAACTATATTATATCTGTTAATTAGTGGTCAATATTATCTGTAGATAGTGAACAGGTAAGTTTAAATCTTGAACGAAAGCTACGGACCGAAAAATCAATTTGATATGATTTATCGTGTTTGCAGCTACAAAAAATACGTTTACCCACAGATGATGCAATACTGTTTACAATGTATGATATTCTGAGTAAGTCATTGTATGTAACAAAACCATTTTAATAAAAACCGTTTCAGTTAGTGCAGCTTTAACAGACAAGCGTTCTGGGGTCCCATGCAACGCAGCGAGTAACTATGGACGCTAAAGCTAAACATATGAATTTATTTAAGAAGACAAGCACGTTTTCAGAAAAATATTCCGTTCTGTTTTTGGCAGGACGAGTAGCAGTCGACGAAGCCTACGCTAACGTAACGAAGTATGATTTCAAAACAAATACGACAACAGCAGACAGTGGAAGTAAGTTTATGTTATCTCATCGAATGATATAGTGCCTGGATTTAAAAATAACCACCCTTTTAGCGCAAGGGGTCCGGGTTATATATGGGAGGATATGGTTTGAGGAGAGAGAGAGAGAGAGAGAGAGAGAGAGAGAGAGAGAGAGAGAGAGAGAGAGAGAGAGAGAGAGAGAGAGAGAGAGAGAGAGAGAGAGAGAGACATACATACATACATACATACATACATACATACATACATACATACATACATACATACATACATGCATGAACATATACACAGATAGATAAATACAAGAGTTGTATAAAAGCTTACAAACTGAAAAGAGTCAAGCAGATATGTTGGGTTATAATTTGTACATATTAGTTTCATGCACTTAAATAAATATTATGTTTCATTCACTTCACAGAAAATTTCACACAAATGATCTGGTCAACTTCAGTGGAGCTAGGCGTCGGCGTAGCCATCAATCCAAATGACCCTAGTGATATGTACGCGGTCTTTAATTACTTCCCTGCTGGCAATATACCAGGTGACTACAAGGCAAATGTCAAGCCCCCAAGAAGGAAGAAGAAGTGATGAGGACTATCACTCCCTCTGTAGTCTCGCCATGATATGTTTAAATGTGTATCGCACACAGTGATGAAATTCGGGGCCTCATATACAAGCGATTGTCACGTGATTGATGCAAATGAACGCGACAAGAGTTGACATGACAACCGTTGACATAGCAATCGTGACTGGCGAGACTCAAGTGACGTCATTCTGACGATTATCATTTACTATTTGTTTTAGGTCGAACTTGGTGTCTGGTGACCTTTTTATTTGTTTCTCATTGTGGCACCCTAAAAAGATGAAAGATCGGTGGTGTGGTGTGTTTAAAGTGAAAGAAAAATGGTGTGTTTATAAGTGGTTATGATGCTTTCCTATCAAAATTCAGCCGCAGACATAGTCTATTTCATTATCATTATATATAATTATTAGTAGAAGTAACATCACAGTGAAATGCACCTCAGAAATAAACTGTTTAAAATAAACTTTTGCTATTCTTTGCTCAACGAAACTCCAACCCATTCTCAGTTAAAATCCAGAAAAAAAATCAGGGGTCACCGCCCAAATTGTTGAAATAAAGGTCCAAATGATATCAAAATTAATCCATTTTAGAATCCAATATGGCTGCCATTCTAGAAACCAATATGGCAGCCACTTTAGAATTCAATATGGCTGCCATTTTAGAATCCAATATGGCCACTGAATACTATGCTACCTCTATGTATGATTGCAAATGTCCTTGAAAACAAGACAGTGGATCCTGAATTTCTTTTATTATGTCAAAAAGACCGGAAGCAACTAGTTAAGACCCCTATCGAAATGGTATTAAAGCATAAAACAAGATATTTTCAGAATTTTGATGAAATTAGTCCTGGAGACGCATTCTACCTTAAGGTTATCTTTTGTAATGTATAACTGTTTTCATCATCATCATGATCATCATGATCATGATCATCATGATCATCATGATCATCATGATCATGATCATGATCATGATCTTCTTCTTCTTCTTCTTCTTCTTCTTCTTCTTCTTCTTCTTCTTCTTCTTCTTCTTCTTCTTCTTCTTCTTCTTCTTCTTCTTCTTCTTCTTCTTCTTCTTCTTCTTCTTCTTCTTCTTCTTCTTCTTCTTCTTCTTCTTCGTCTTCTTCTTCTTCGTCGTCGTCGTCGTCGTCGTCGTCGTCGTCGTCGTCGTCGTCGTCGTCTCATTTTTATTATTACTATTTTCATTAATGTTATTACTTTGTGTCAGAGACGTATCGGTCGGGCCATGAGAAACAGGTAAAAAACGGTCACCCTCGTGGTTTATCACACAGCGACATTTCCTTTATGTTGCTGTCATAATAATAATGGAAATATTTCGAGTGATTTACAAGACATATCAGCCAGAAAGGAACTATCATTTGCTAACATTTTAATATCGACTTGACAATGTGCGAGTCGATCCAACGATGCTTAAAAATGAATTCCTTATAATAGAAAGTACAACAGTTTGAAGAAAACTTGAACTTGAAAAGCACACATCAAGATTGCGGCGAAAGCAAGATGTTCGACTGCAAATGTAAAGTAGACACTTGTAAAAATATAGCTATTCATGCTTCAGTGAATGTGAACACTTCACTTCGATTTCACGATCATCCGTCTGATGCCACGATGCATGAAGTGATGCCTGCCCGAAAGCGTTCTTTCAACCGGAGTTTTTTGTTACGCAATGTAATTGACAGAAACTCATCATAACTGTGTATCATTAGTTGCAAATCGAACTCTAAAACCTCGATGAGTCATCATGGTTTTTTAAAAAGACGGGGTATAACAAATGTAATGTGCTTGTAAAACCGATTCGCTTACACTGTGATTACAAACAAAATCATTGGAGTGTTCACAAGTACACTATACACAACATCAGAATCATCAGATCAATCATCATATGATTTTTCTTTGACATAGCCACTTAGTGGACACGCCCTCTAAAATATCTATAACATCAAAGCCAGCGAAAATGATGTACAATGGTACTGGCAAAGTTCCAATATAACATTCCCAGATATGCTTTATTCAGTGAAGGTTTTTTTTTTTCAAATAACATTCGAATACTTCTGGTATGGAAAGCGTCACAGTATACGCATGCGCATGTGATCTCACTGATTGATTTTTTTTAAATGGACAATTGCGTACGGCTGGTTTAATTATGATGATGTTGCGCAGATTGTACTTTAGACAGCTCAATGATCTCAGTTGTCACTTGACTATCTACGTCAATTACATGTGAGTTTTCAAGTATGCATTCTTCGGTCATTGCAATGGCGTGGATACTATGGCAGTCACTGTGATTCTCATGTAGACATTCGAGTATACATAATTAGTCTTCCATCTTAATTGTAAGTTGCACCCTCTGAGAGTAATATTACAGTGAACGGACACTTGATAGTCTAGAACACTGCGGCACACATTTCTTGTGTATTTGGATTTATCATGACAAAGCCTATTTTGTGCGATGTGAAATAACTCACGTGACCACGTGGATAAATATCGCACAGAGTAGTATTTTGAAATTTTCCAAAAATCACAACATGGTTTTTGATAAATGTTCATTATTTTGAGGGTAGATTTGTTGATTTTAGTCATATTTGAAAAAAAATGGCTATTAAAGTAGTCTTGTGTGTTTTTAAGATGTTATGAACTGTTTTTACACAGAACTTTACCACAGTGTAAAGAGTTTACAATTACCAAAGGACGCTTCGACTCGCGCTATGACCTTCAACGCCAAACAAACTTTTTTTTAAAAAGACCGGTAAAAAACACCCGGTCATCATAGCATTTTTCTAGCTATTTATTTACTTATTTCTTTATAAAACGTATTTATTTATTTATTTATTTGTTTATTTATTTATTTATTTATTTATCTGTTTGTTTGTTTGTTTGTTTGTTTGTTAGTTTGTTTCTTCGTCTGTCTGTCTGTCTGTCTGTCTGTCTGTCTGTCTGTCTGTCTGTCTGTCTGTCTGTCTGTCTGTATGTCTGTTTGTTTGTTGTTTGTTTATTTGTTTATTTATTTATTCAACTATTTATATATTCATTGACGAGTAAGCATGAATCTCCCGCTTTCCCATCAAAAGTTTTATTTGACCGATTCCAAAGGTCAGAATAATTAATTCTCCACCACCAGCAACAGTTATATATCTGATAATGTTCATTGCACATGGCTTGATTTAAAAGTGTGAACATTTTAAAAGTTTGAAGTTAACTTAATTTGAATTTAACCACAGGCCGCTAGATTGTGCTCTCGAAGTAAGCTAGTAGGCCAATCTGTGTTCTTCTGTATATATTGGAAAGTTTTTTTCCTCCTTTCCCACCACCATTTGTTAACATTCACGTCATAAGTTGATATTGCTGTGTACAATGGAGTGGTTGACAATATTGCTAACATACGTACAGTAGAAATGATGTTGGCTTGGTGTTTCACTCATGGGACATTACGTATTTGACTCAGAGCTTTAGGCTAATTCCTGATTTTACACCTTGTTATCTTCATTCATTACATCTAGTCAATCTTGTTACACAAGGCTTTATTAAATGAGGTTCAACCCCATGCTTGGCGAAGCGCAAATGGCGCATGTCAGTAATGATCCATCACAAATTGACAGGCTGTCGTCATCGCTCATTAATATTCATTTGATACAGCTGGACTGATATGATATGCAAATGTACAACCGAACACCACCTCCAGTCTAATCAAACTAAAATCAAGTGGGGACGCAACAACGTCGTCATGTTTATATGAACGCTGTAGGGCGAGGGAGGAGCACAGAATTATGTGCTTGAGTAACGAGCTCGAGATTAACTAGACATACTGTGTGAAGATAACATAGTGTAAAATCGGATGCTTATTTCCAATTGTTTATTTTCTAACTGATAATCAACATATCAACTTGATTACTTCTACAGCATCACTGTGCCCGGCATCTATATATAATTGTTTCTCTGTGTAAAAATGTCATGTTACATGAATGAAACACCAAAGCAACATCATTTGTACCGTAAAAGTATCCATATGGATGAGAAATATGTTTTACTGCAATTCAATGTGAAACAACATAAACCAAATGACAATTATTCAAAGTTCATATATTTAGCATTGAACTTCTCACCAGTCCTCATCAGAATAACAAATTCCATAGATCAATGCTAAAAAAACAATGAACTCATTGACATTGTTTGATCAAATAGACTATGTTTGTAACTAATTGGATTACAAAAATAAATAAAAATTAAAAACCCGTGTAAAAAAATTTGTATACGTAGAGAAAGTGATAAACCGGGCAAATGTAAGCAATTACTACGTCAAGCCACGTGTCTGCTTAGTAACATTTGTCAGTATGCACTCTACGTATGTTATTATGACGTTTCAAAGTAGAGGGAAGCGAAAGACGCATGTGCAGACTCGACTTAGTGTAGCAATGACCTATACGTTTACCAATGACGGTTTATTTTTAGTAAATATTGTACGGACAGTGTACAAGAGCAAACGTTTTTGCAAATTATAACTAAATTGTACAATAGCAAATGTATGTTTTACAAATATTCTCATTGTTTTTTCAAGTACTGACATATTAAAAGATATTATGTTAAAAGTAAATAGTAATACATATTTCTCATCCACATGGCTATTTTAAATGTTCTCGCCGTCATATGCAAATGAAGAAAATGATCGGCATTTTGTGTCATTTTATATGTGAAGACATTGGTGATGCGAACAAATAATATGTGATGTATTCCCTTTTGGTGCAGCGATCAGTGTTTAAGTCGTTGGATCGTTAATTTACCACTTAGGATATAGCGAATATAGAACTAATCGTTGTGTACGTATAATGTGTTACCCTCTCTAACATTAAGTGCAAATCGCACTTTACATCATTAAGGTACCTACGTAATGTACATCATATATTCCTGTAGCAATCAATAAAGAACATTATGATGAAACAAGAATCATCGAAGCGTGTCGTCTCAATTTACAATCCGTGGAGTCCACCTCATTCACAATCCGTTGACAAACACTAACCATCATCATCATTTAAACAATTAGTGGCCGTATGAGGGCAGTCATCACTTTCAAAACCAATCCTTTTTGAGAAACTGGCGAAAGCCTTTACTTTGCAGACTTATGTAATTACATATTCAAATATATCCACATATTATTAACACGACTATAGAGGTCCTCAGTCGTACAACTCAAAGGAAACACAACATTCTAAAGAAAGGGACCGTCACAGAATGTCGTACAAGCTCGTTGTCATAGGGGAACCAGATATAGTATATATATATATATATATATATATATATATATATATATATATATATATATATATATATATATATATATATATATATATATATATATATATATATATATATATATAAACGTTGACAACTGGTTAGAAGAAATGGACGTCCCAGGTGATATATTTTTGTAACAACGTGTGGACACATTTAGTACGAGTGTAGTAGCATATCGGCATTGAACTGAGATCAGCAATATAACGTTATAACAAAGATAATAAATAAACAATACAATGTAACGATAGTAATGGTATGTAAAGATAATATAATATAATATAAACAATATAATGTAGAAAAGGGCTATTTTATCACAATCTGGAAATATTACCGTGTCCAAATATTTTGTTACCCGATGTGTGAGGGCGCCCCGTCACGGCATACCCTACGGAGTGTTGAACCTCACATAGCTCATGGACTATACATACATACATACATACATACATACATACATACATACATACATACATACATACATACATACATACATACATACATACATACATACACACACACACACACATACACACATACATACATACATACATACATACATACATACACACATACATACATACATACACACACACATACACACATACACACATAAATACATACATACATACATACATACATACACACATACACACATACATACATACATACATACATACATACATACATACATACTGGTATTAAACTTAATCATTGTCCACACAATAAGAAACCTTGGAATAAACTAACATTTATTTCAATTTTACAAACACTTCATTTTGATATTGATGCAAACTCATCAATTCATTATGTGTCGAGTCGTGATCAAAAATTACAGTACGGTTGTCAATCTAACCATAAACTCAAAATGCACATGATAATTTAATTGGCACTTTTTCACAACGTATAGGTCACGTGTTCTACATTTTGTACAGTATAGCTACATAATTCCGTTGAGTAATTAGTGAAGATATCTCATCTTGTCATCGCTTCAATGAAAATACTTAGAACGAGGATTCTGGTCGTGTTGCTATCCACTTTTTAATATTAGGTAGTTCAGATACACGGGATCTCAGCGCAGTCAGCTTTTTGTGTGGTGCAAGCAAGTTGGCGTCTTTGAATTGCGCACAGTAGAAGTCGGTATGGGCAAGGAAAGCCAGGTCAGCCCAGGTCAGCTGAATTTCGAGGAAAAGGAAGAATAAATTATCAACACTTATTTTAGAGATCGTGACATCAGTAGAGAAAAGATTCGTCGTTGAGGGCGCTGTTTGCGAGCGGAGTCGTGTGAAAAGAGCGCCCGCAACGACAAATCTTTCAGTATCCAGAAACACAGTTTGATGCAGGGAGGGACTTTATAGAAGTTTCTTTTTTATCTTTTGGTCGAAATAATGCACATATTTAATTGATTGACACCGCGATTTAAATAGCGTTGGTGAGTCGCATCCTAAACACCAACAAAACATCTAGCCCAACAAGATACTGACAGCAGCGCTAGCACGTATGGCCTTGTACCGTGAAAACTTCGGAATACAACTTCTGAAGCATGGAACGCATGCGTCGAATTATGTTAATTAAATGTTACATACAGAAAATTACATAAAAAGAACTACATGGGACATTTCTGTTCTTAAACGGCGATAATGCTTAAACGGCGACAACACACGTACCGTTATACTATGCACGTGCCAAGTTTAACAAAAAAATATGGAATATATACGCTGGTCGTTCCACGTCACGACAATGTGTGTCTACGTCACTGGTTCTGCTTTGTTCAAAATACGAGTCAAAACGTTCAAAATTGCCATTACTTGTACATGTACCGATATTTCTTTGATATTACTGGCGCTGGTATAATTATGTTATTCTACAATATTTGTCGTCATTCAATCGTTCGAGTTCAAAAGTTTGTTTAGTTCGAGATTTTTGAAGACACTGCTCAAGTAAATAGGGACAACTAAGATATGTGACTCGTGACCTAAGGGTTATCAAAGGCCCCCCTCGAGCTCGGTTACTCGTATTTTCCTTGGCTGAACAAAGACAAACAAATTCCGGAATAAACATCTAAGTATTCCAAAATTACTTCAACAGTGTCTTCAAAAATCTCAAACTAAACAATTGTTTGAACTCGAATGATTTAGTAATGATTCTGCACGATCGACCATTCAACTTAAAACAACTTACCTTATCACCGACAAAGAATCCATTTCCACCGTTGTTGGCTTCGAGAATTTTTTCGAGTGCAGATAAGGTTGTTGGTACAGTTTTGGTTAAAAATGTATCTGTGAGTTCCTTCTGTTGTTGTGGTGAAAGAACGAAAACCCATCAGTAATATGTAGACTAATCATATTTTTCTCAACAAGTTAACTTGTACATAAGACCTAAAAACATAATTGTTTGTTTCCAGTTACCCGACCCCACTGCCGACCCTAAAATTTTACGTATTCGAGAAAAAAATAAAATCACGAAAACTGGTATGTCTCACAAGAAATAGTGGATGCAGAAACTGACATCAACTAAAAAGACAATATAAAACTGTTTTTCCAATCTGTAATGGTTGTACATCTGATAGGAAGAACTAAATAACACATGTACATTACATAGACCATTTGGTTCTAAAAATTGAGCGTAATCGGTACAATTTTTCTATTAGGCCTAATAAGCTAAAATTGTAAGCCAGTGCGTGCGAGGGAGCACGTGTGTGAATATACATATAATGTCTGTCTGTCTGTGTGTGTGTATGTATGTATGTATGTATGTATGTATGTATGTATGTATGTATGTATGTATGTATGTATGTATGTATGTATGTATGTATGTATGTATGTATGTATGTATGTATGTATGTATGTATGTATGTATGTATGTATGTATGTGTATATGTATGTATGTATGTATGTATATGTATGTGTATATGAAAGAAATATTACAGTTACCTTTTTCGCCTCATCTTTCTCAAACATTAATTTGTACATGCTATCTGCCAGGTCTTTGACTGCGTCTGCTATCATGTCTACCCGTGCCTTATCGACGTTTGTCTTCCCGGCAAGTCCTACAGAATCATACAAAGTGACTAGTGATACATGTATGTCTCGACATTCCTATCACACGTATGACTGATGTGACAAGAATAAAGAAGTCAGGCTACTTTTAACTATATTCGAGCTCAATCTGTGACGTGCTAGTAGTATGGGACTAGCACTTAAAACTCTCAAAACTTTTGCTGCATGTGACTGAAAAAATGTCAAGAATAGGTTATGGTCAAAGGTCACCATGTATATTTCTGGCGTTGTTTGAGTGTATACACTTTCACTATTGAAATGTATAGATTTGCATATTATACATGGTATTACCGTAAGCAATAAGCCTTTTAATGTAGTTTTCACTCACCTATAGGGTCAATGAACTTTACAAGGTGAGTCTGAACTCATAAGTAGAAACGTATTTGCTTAGGAATCATTTGATACATGTAATTTACATCATAATATCTATAATCTACTTAGCTGCATGTTTATTGCAAATACATCTTTTGTCAGTGGCACTAATATATGCATACTCAGACCACTAGTCTTCTGATATGCAAATGAGCAAAAGGTCGTCATCGTCATCCTTTTCGCTTTCACCAATAATGTTTACTTAGGGTTAAGTAAAAATCGTTCTCTATAGTGTAACAGATGTGTAATCATGAATTTCTACAATGGGGCAGTTTTTTTCCTATCGGAGGGCGTGTCTGAATTATAGGGGTCTTTTTGCGAACACGACAAACATGACTTTTAATACGAAAACAGATATTAAACACAATGTGATCACGTGACTATATTCAACCATGTTTTTTCATAATTCCGAACTGATTAAAATACACGAAATTCTAATCTTACCACACTCATTAGCCACGAAGCGTGCAATTGCATAGGATTCAGCAATGCAACAGCCGTCAACTTCTAAAAGTGGCAATGATCCAAATGGAAACTCTGTAATACAAGAAACAAGTAAATTAGACCAGAATATATGTTGGCATCCAGGATTTGCAGGATTTTTCGGATTGCTAGGTCAACATGCCACACCTTTTTTTTAATTTTTTTATTTCTGCGTGTTTGAAACAGTTGTGGGATTATATTTAAGTTACTTCTTAAATTGTCAGTTTTCGTGATTCGAAATGTTGCATGATTCTCGCATGTGTCTGAAAACGTAGGAGCAGGCAAGATTATTAAAGTCGTTCATGCCTGGCTGCGCTTGACCTTTGACCCGAGATTGTTTTGTATCATTGCGAGTCTACTGGCATTTAATTGCAAATTTAAGATGGACTAAAAGGTCAAGTTAAACCACCTGATTGAATCATGTCGATACCACTTATAATATGATGTGACGTGTCGTTGTTGTAAAGAAGATCGCCTTTACAGTCAGTGGAAGTATTGAACACTGAGGTACAGGTGCTGTAGGCATATGCAAATTAATCACCAATGTCAGCTTTGAACGGTGCATACAATCCATGACAGTGCACTTTTTGTATTGATTTCTCAATCAAAATTGATGAAATGTTAAAAATTTCAAGGAATTACGATGCCATTTTGAAAACGTGACATATAAAATTTGAGGAGAAAAAATACATTTGGTTTATAACATAGTTTACTCATCCTTGAAAATGCTATGTGACCAGCTAGTCTAGTTGCTATACAGTTATCGTTATGGATTATGTGGTTATAAACCACAGTTGGCATCCAGTCACCTAAATAGTAAAATTAAGTGTCACCTGCTGTGCAAAATTATGGTGAAAAAAAGAAAACAGATAGTGTTGCTCACGTTTAGGTCCTGTTTCGCTTTTAACCGGTGCATTTACGAACTTAATACAATAAATCAGCAAAGGTGTACATGGTTGTGAAAGAAAAATGTTAAGGTTACTCACTGCCACTGGCCTTCAAAGGTGGCCAGTCTGCGAACTCAACACGGACGTCTTCAAATTCAACACCTGCAGCCGCGAAAATGAGGCGAGTTACCTCTGCGCGGGCCTTGGCGTTAAAGTAGGTGAGTTTATACTGTGGCATGGTGTATAGGGTAAGTTGTGCCTCAAAATTTAGGAGAAATCAGCTGCTCTGCTGTGTTCAAGGGTACTACGGTGTTGATCGCAAATTGAAGTGGGGTTCCACGCACACCGTAGGTTGCTTAAATACCAGCTTAGCCACATTGATTTTATTTTTAGTTTCGGGTCACATTTTCATCCCAGAAACGCAAACGCCTGCGTTAAGGCAGAAAGGGCATGTTTTAATATTTTAGTGTTATTTTGTTGTTTTGGGGATAATGGAGGTCCTGGGTAGGGAATGCGGTGATTCAGTGGAGTAATCGTTCTTTGTATCGCTTAACAAATACTTGACTTCGCCGATTTATTTGTTCTCTCGCTGCTTATGTTGAATCTGTGACGTGTGTTTGCTCACCAGACACGTCATCACCAATCGATAGCCTGCGGCACATAACTCAGCAAGTTAATTGTCGAAAAATAGGTGACTGAAATTATGGTAAGGGAATTAACGTCCAGTGTTCAAGTTCAGTGGCAGGGGTGGGGACTTTATGATTTAAAATACTGGTAAGAGAACGTTCATCATTTTAGTGGGTGGGGGCGGCGTTGCTGTAGCCGGGCATAAGCACGCTTCAAGTATTTATAATCTGGGAGTCAAACCAACGTACTCTGTTAGGAGGGGGTGGGGTGGGTGGGTTGGTAAATAGTCACATGGGGGTAAATTGGGAGTAAACTATTGTCACATGGGGGGGGGGGTACAACTGTTACAACCAGGGGTGGGGGGGGGGACTGTTAAAATTGTAAGGTGATCGATTTGAATGCATTTCTCCGTTTAATTAAAAATATCACAATCACGTGATTGTTAATCAAGTTGTCGTGATTGTTACGTCATAATTATTACCTCCAACTTGAAGTACATGCACATCAAAAGTTCATTTAAAACGACCCTAGCGCGGGCAGCAATTGTATGATCAAACACACGTGCACATGCAATATACTATGCTAGTTGTGACTTTTAATAGCATTTTCCACTTGAAATTCATCTGAAACATGTCACACCATTCTCCAAATAATTGACCATAAAATTTACAGTCACAAATTCGTCATTCACCATCACCGTGACAAAACATAATTTCAGCCTCGGAAAGTTTGGACATCTCACTAAAAGTCCATGTCAAATCTTGACTACTCTCAGATTTCGGTTTAATTTTGATAATAGTCTATAATGGAAATTTTATTCACAGTTACTAATAATAGTGTCATGACACTTATGTTATATTTGTTCAGTCACTTTATTCAGTCAATACACATTATCTCAGACAACTGTAGAGATTTGAGCATTACATAACAACACGCGCGTAAATTTTTGATTGGGTATTATTCTCTGGTGTTCAATTCAATCAATGACAAAATTACTACAGGCGCTTTATTGATACTGCATTGGCATCGTACTGGTAGTCAAATCTTCTGTTATCAATGAGCAAGTGTCATTGTATATCCAAATGGAATGTCGTAGGTGTAGTCAAATGCACTGTCTCATTGAGAAATTGCAGAACGCAGTCTCAAATTGCTTGTAGTAAGGTGTTGGCATTGATAGGACAACAGACTTCTTGCGTCATGGAAGGTCTGAGAGTCTTGGACAAGAAATGTGATATCAAACTGATCCCACGCTCAGAGCCTATGCGTGACTCTGAGTAAAGACCCTGTAAATGTTGTTTTTGTCGGAATAATCATGAGGACACGAGAAAAACAGTCCCACACATCGCGAATGGTGCCAGTCTCAGATAGAATCTCACACTCGTTACAAGAAGTTTGGATTCGATTCTGGTCTTGTGTCGAAATACTTCTTAATTTTAGGAAGTTTCACCAGGCGTTCTCTCAGCGCTACCAACTTTTTGTGTGGAGCCAGTAAATTGGCGTCTTTCAATCGGCCGAGATAGTAGTCACAATGGACGAGGAAAGCGAGGTCAGCCCAGGTCAGCTGAAATTCAAGAAAGAGTAAATTTGAACCATCATTCGGTTAGCCCAAGGCGTTTTGGTGTAGAGCCATCGTCGTCTTAATACCACTTTCAGTATTAGCGTCGAATTAACTGGATTCGAAATAGAGTAGTCTGGCAGATTATTTTGGAAAATAAAAGTTGGTCCTCTGAACAAACGACTTCTACTACAAATGAAGTCCTCTTTTTCTACTTTATACGATAGCACGTACGAATGCGAGAACCTGAGGCTAAATTTTTGAGCTCGTCACACAAAAATTGCATATTAATATCATATTACGTTGGAGCTTTTTACTCACCGAGTCTCCAACAAAGAATCCATTTCCACCGTTGTTGGCTTCTAGAAGTTTGACCAAAGCAGCCAAAGTGTTTGGGACTGTTTTTGTCACGTACACTTCCCGGAGTTCTTTCTGGAAATGAATAAACAAAATTGAAGTCATTCTGTATATGTACATTTACAACGTATACATAGAAGAACTTTATGTTCAGATGACACGTACCACTGCTGTTCATAGTGGATAATTAGCTCATGTCTGTATTCATATATTGTGATAATATTTGTAGCGTCATGTATACGTTGTGAAATGTTAATACTTTGTTCAATTATGTATCTGACCGACCGACCGACTGACTGACTAGCTGTATGTATGTATGTATGTATGTATGTATGTATGTATGTATGTATGTATGTATGTATGTATGTATGTATGTATGTATGTATGTGTGTGTGTGTGTGTGTGTGTGTGTATGTATGTATGTATGTATGTATGTATGTATGTATGTATGTATGTATGTATGTATGTATGTATGTGTGTGTGTGTGTGTGTGTGTGTGTGTGTGTGTGTGTGTGTGTGTGTGTGTATGTATGTATGTATGTATGTATGTATGTATGTATGTATGTGTGTGTGTGTGTGTGTGTGTGTGTGTGTGTATGTATGTATGTGTGTGTGTGTGTGTGTGTGTGTATGTATGTATGTATGTATGTATGTATGTATGTATGTATGTATGTATGTATGTATGTACGTACGTACTATATAGTGTCTTTACCTTTTCAGCTTCATCTTTCGTAAACCACCATTTTACTATTCCTGTGAAAAGGTCGTTGAAGGCATCTCCTATCATATCTACCTTTGCCTTTTCCAAGTTAGTCTTCCCAGCAAGTCCTATAGAAATGTAGAAAGAGAAAAATCTACATACACATTTAATATAATATAGGTACACTGAGGCACGTAAATAGCAAGTTTTGCTGTCCAGGTCTTCAATAACTGCGACTACACAACTATACAATGTTAGGCTAAAGACCCTTCCCAAACTAAGGCGATCTCCCCATGATGATTAATTAAATACAAAGGTGTTGAATTTTAATCCTACCGAATTCATTGGCCAGAAAACGAGCAATTGCAAGCGATTGTGCGATTGTAGTACCATCCACTTCCAAGACAGGTAAGGCACCAAATGGAACTTCTGAAAATGGTTAAAATAAAAATGAAAGTAATTTATTAATAAAGTCAGTGACAGGTAGGTGGGAACAATAATTGTTATCCTGTTGACTGGAGTAATAAAATAAACTGGTAAACATGACGTGACTTTTTAGCTCTAAACTTATTGAATGTGAGCTTTAACTGTAAAACAATTGAACGATTCCCATTTATTGAATTGACAAGTAGTCGCTCTAAGTAGTAAGTGTTTGAAAACAAGCTTGTCTTTTTCACATCTGAAATGTTGTTGTTGTTGTTGTTGTTGTTGTTGTTGTTGTTGTTGTTGTTGATGTTGTTGTTGTTGTGGTGGTAAGGCTTCGCCTAACACATCAACAAAATGTTAGCCCTATGTGATCAATGAGGGCGCACAGTACAGGGCTTGGGATACTGGGATACTAGTATATGAATACAATTATATATGCAGTAGTTATATACAAAACAACCCAAGTTTTAGCTATTTAAGCGAAGCTTCGAGGACTGTGAGAGAGTCTAGTGGTGGTTATGGTTGTGGATGATGATGTTGTTGTTGTGTAGCATGCTAATTAACTAGCACGAGTCTATGACGTCATTTACATTACTAGGTGGTGATTTGGAAACAGACAAGTAGTCCTGCAATATATAATCATTGTCATGATTTGCACCAACATTTCACTGTGCTGCGCAGGTACATGTGTAGTGTGTGTTAAAAATATGAACTTTGAACCTCGGTACGATTTTTTTTAACTTTGCAATTTACAAAATTTTGGGTTAATGACCACGCTTGATTACGTACACGTTATAAAATACAGGCCTAGTTTTAATCAAAATGTACACAGTGTAATAAGATTGTAAGGGTCAGATCAGAGTCACATGACCAACAGAGTACCTTTAAACTAATGCCAATGATGACCCCTGACCCTACGCATCGTGATTGAAAGTTTCAGTGATTGCGTTATGTAAATATATGACTTGGCACATTGACTTATATAACTACTCATACCGTGACAAGGGTGGGGCTATTTAAGCTTAAATGTTGACGTCTATATATATATATATATATATATAACTCGGTGAGTATCAATCTGCTAAGACAGTGCTCTATACCGCAGTGGCAGAGCGCAATAGTTTTGGTAGTTCTGGAACTCTTTCTTGGTTGTAACTCGAAGTTTCACGCATCGTTGTCTGATGATCGCACTCACAAACAAACACTAACACAAACACACATAAACAAGACCTTTTTACACGTTTTCCATTCATGTATAGGGTGACAAAGAATGGGAACAAAGATGACACCCACGTGCACCCACGCTCTAAAATGTCCTAAGTTACAGGAACCTGGACCTTTTAACGTTGGATTTGAAGGTTCACGTCAGGTACACTTGAACTTTACATGAATTTTGAACTACTGTTAACAGGTGGGAAATGACGATGAGTTAAATTATGAAACAAACAAATACTCACTTTTCTTCTTTTCGGGCCATTGCTCGAATGGAACCCGAACGTCTTCAAAATCCACACCTGCAGCGGCAAATATCATACGGCTTACCTCTACACGGGCACGGACATTGAAGTATGTGAGGACGTATTTTGGCATGATGTTTTGAAATTCGGTTCAGTGTTACTAACTCTCTGTTCCTATCTGTTACTTGCCAACAATAAATCGTTTCCACTCGACCTGCCGTTTTATATACATGCGAGCCACTTTGATTTAACTTTGTGTTACGTGTACAATGCGAATGTCATAAACACTATATTCATATCTATTTTCATATCTAAGTACCTCAGGATACTTAAAAATGAAGCAATTTTGGCGGGAACAACGTTAGTGTCTCACATTACCAAATCAATATAATTAATTTATAAAATAACTAAAAAGGCAATAAATAGTAATATCGTTTGTATGTAAATGGCACCAATGACACTGCAGTAAGACAAGAGTTTGAACAATGGCTGATCATGACGTAATCTTCAGAGGGTTTGATTGGGAAGATTAGATATTGATTCTTCTCCTAGGCTTCATTCCTACCACCCTTTCAAATCAATGCTTGAACCAGAGAGATGTTTAAGTTGTGTTAAAATGTGTAAATTTAGAACAGCACTGTCAAGATTTCGCAGCTCTTCGCATCCTTTGCAAATTGAGGGGGGACGACATGAAAACATTCCTGCTGACCAACCAAAGATTTTGTAAATACTGTATTGCACATGATTTGTATGTATTGAGGACGAGTATCATTTCTTAGCAATTTTTTCCATTCTAAAAGGACCTTCGTAATGAAATGTTTGGGAGCCTTCAGTATTTACAGGGGGCGGAGAAAATCATACATGGTCTGTTATGAAATGCATGACCCTCTCCCATTCTCCATTCGTAAAAAGTGACCCTCCCCTTTGTTCCATTTTGTAAAACGTGACCCTCCCCATGATATTTGCATATCCCATTATATGAACCCCAGAACCCTATGAAGCGTGAATACCATTGTGGAATACTCAGGGGTATTTGCACTCGTGCTTGCAGTATTTTCTGTTGCACTTGCTTGGTCGCTATGCTCGTGAAAGTACTGCTGCTGAGTACACTGCATGTCGTGCAAATACCCCCCCGAGGACGCCACTCTGACACTCACGTGTCATGGGGTTCTGTCATAATATGGAATTCTTAGGCAATACAATCACACAGTCTTTACATACCATTAACAATATCACTTTATTGTTTCAAATAAGAAAATTTAAACAAATTTCACAACATAAAAAGTAATGTGACAAATGTCCACACGGCTGCTGACCTTTCACCTTTGACTTTGAGCATCATTTAGGCTTTGTGAATTGCATGCATTGATGACGTACTGTATTAGTCATAAATAATACATATGCATATCATAAACTTTCAAATCATTCAATCGTTGCCGCAGTTGTCTTCAATCTATGTCCAAGTTTAGAACTGTGTTTGGGGTCTTGTGTCGAGATATGTCTTTAGTTTAGGAAGTGCCACCAGACGTTCTCTCAGTGCTACCAACTTTTTATGTGGAGCAAGTACATCTTCTTCTTTCAGTTGGTCGAGATAGTAGTCACATTGAACAAGGAAAGCAAGGTCAGCCCAGGTCAGCTGAAATTCAAGGAAGAGAACAGATGAACCATCATTCATTTTACACTGATTAGCGAACAGTCGTGACAATATTTGGCATATTGTCTCCACTAGGCCATTCCAGACTGCAAACAGGAAATTGGGAATACAGCAGCTTCACTCAAATTGAGGGTATCATCCCCCCATTGTACCGTTTCTTAAATGCTTTGTCCCTTGGTATTCTGCAGAAGTGTAAATCAGGGACATTTTTCATATTGTTCAGACATCGGGGAAAGCAGCAGTGCTCTATGATTAACTGAGTAACCTATGTCATGCATACCCTAAGGTACATACAGACAGGAAGTAGAGCGCCACCATGGCAAACTTTGGAAAGGCCAATTAGGATTGAAATTTGACTAAAAATAGTTGTCAAGCAGATTTATCAAACGGGTTTGTCCTGAACAAAAGAATGAAGCCCATCTAGTCCTTTTTGGCGCTACTGAATAAGATAACACTAATGCGAGAACCTGAGGCAAACATTTTGAGCTCGTCACGAGGCAAACATTTTGAGCTCGTCGCATATCCCGTATATTACCTTGATTACTGTTTTACTCACCGAGTCTCCAACAAAGAATCCATTGCCACCGTTGTTGGCTTCTAGAAGTTTGACCAAAGCAGCCAAAGTGTTTGGTACTGATTTCGTCACGTACGCCTCCCTGAGTTCTTTCTGGAAAATAAATAATTGGAGTAAAGTATTTCTACGAACGCACATTTACAACGTGGAACATCTTGATGTTCTGATGACGCACTAGTGTTATTCATAACGTATAACCAAGACACGTGTTTTCAATGCCATGGTAAAATGAAGAGAGTCAAAATAAATAAACTCACTCACTGATAGTTTATATAGTTTTGTTTGTATTGGGTCTGCATGACTCGGCTTAGTAATGAGATGAGACAATGTACTATCTATAATATTTGACAATATCTGGAGAGTTGTCAATTTTATTTTGTTCAATTGTGTATCTGGCTTGTTGTCTCTTTCTGTCTGTCTGTCTATATATCTGTCTGTCTGTCTGTCTGTCTGTATGTCTGTCTGTCTGTCTGTCTGTCTGTCTGTCTGTCTGTCTGTCTGTCTGTCTGTCTGTCTGTCTGTCTGTCTGTCTGTCTGTCCATCCGTCCGTCCGTCCGTCCGTCTGTCTACCTGGCCGTCTGTCTCTGCTCAGGTGTATGTGTGTATATACTTGCGATGTTATGCATATCTTAGCATATGTGTGTAATGTGTGTACGTGTGTGTGCGTGCACGTGCACGTGGGTGTATGCATGGGCGTATGTGAGCTTACCTTTTTATCCTCGTCTTTTTCAAACCACAATTTTGCCATTTGATTGAAAAGGTCGAGGAATGCATCTGCTATCATATCTACCTTTGCTTTCTCCAAATCATTCTTCCCAGCAAGTCCTGTGACAAATAGGAACAGAATATATCTACATACTGAAAATAATTCTCTTTGGAATAAGTTAAAAGTATATTTTATAGATCTGGACAAAACAACAATCAATATATGCATGTACACACGTTCAATGTCGACTACTTCATTTGGTTTCGAATTTTTTTGCTGACACTTGTAGGCTGTTTAAGATCCGGACAATAAATCTTGCGATCCATGTGTGCGCCATGCACGTGGATCGCATTATCAGCTGTTCAGGTCTTTCGTACACTATAATTACTCAAGGATATTTTCAAAGACCATGCTAATGTTGTTCACTTAGCATTATGTAAGACTGACTTCATCAAATCGGCTTACTCATCCGAGTATGCATACAAACACGCTTTTGAATACAGTACTCTGGTTGCCGAACATCGAACACCGCTTTATATATACAGGAGTATGTATGATACCCATTATTTGCAAACCTTCCAATAGCTGTATGTGTATTCTGCGGCAATCCAGGGAGGTAGTAACCTTTGACATGTGACCACATGCCGATATTGGCTACACCACATCAGAAATACAAGCTCCCCGCATCCCGTCCCCATAAGAGAAAAGATATTGGACTTTAATCATACCGAATTCATTAGCCAGAAAACGGGCAATTGCATAAGACTGTGCGATTGTAGTTCCATCCACTTCCAAGATAGGTAAGGCAGCAAATGGGAACTCTGAAAATAGTTAAAATGAAGACGATATTAAAGTATTAAATCAATGAATGACAGGTGATAATATTTGTTGTTCTGTTGACTGGACTAATAAATGAACTTGAAACTTGACTTTTTTAGTTATAATCTTTATTACTAGAATGTGAGCTTTGACCGTGAAACAAATTTTGCAAGAAAAGACCTTTCATTTATTATTGAATTGATAGAGTAGTTGATATATCAAGTACAAAGCTTGTATCAACTAGCTTGCATTTCTCACGTCAGAAAAAGTGTTGTTGTAGTTGTTTCTTTCGCAAGACTCGATCAAAAATGCCATTTTTGGTACTTATCAAAAATTACGTCATCGTTTATATGTTATATCCTAATGCCAGGTTTGAGTTCAGTCATTTGCAAATGATGGTTAAGTATCATCAGTAAGTAGAATACTGCGAGTACCTTTTAAATACGCAGCATAATTCTCGCCCCTAAACTCAGCCTGTACCCCTTTAATTAATTATCACGTGTCTATGACGTCAGTCACACTACTGGCTGATATATTGTACTAAATCAGATGGCCTACAGCGCAATGATTTGCACATAAATGTCATAAAAACACACACTTGCATGCAGTGGATGGTTGCTGTTCGATGGTGCATTAATTAATATTTGTTACGATAATTCCTGACTACGAGTCTCATGTCAATGGTACATGAAGATATGAACTTTGAACCCCTGTCAGAAGCAAGATTTTGTGTAAACCTTGATTCTTGGCAAGCTAAATTTTACAAAATTGTGGGATGCATTAGTCCTGCTTGCAGACGGTGCACTGGTCTAGCTAGATCATACTGACGTGACCCCTCGGTGCACGTCCAACTCGGCCCATTTCCAACTCGGCCCACCAACTCGGCCCACCGTCTGCCAACTCGGCCCACCAACTCGACCCACTCTCTGTCAACTCGGCCCACCAACTCGGCCCACTCTCTGCCAACTTGACTATAGATATTTAGTCCGCTATTCGTCAATTCGTAAATAGTCAAGATGTACAACTCGACGTGATTGTAACTTCAAAACCGAAACACTTTGAAATAAATGATTGCGTTTATTACTAACGTATCGCCCACTTCGACACGACATGCACTCTAAAATGGGTTGATCTTTTTTTATTAATCGTTGAAAATGACAGAAACATTTTCGTCATGACGTGCGTGGGCCGAGTTGGCATGTAAATGGGCCGAGTTGGCATGTAAATGGGCCGAGTTGGCATGTGAATGGGCCGAGTTGGCGATGGGACGAGTTGGCAATGGGCCGAGTTGGTCCTACCCCGACCCCTCAACACAAAGGGACGACTTGACTTACTCCGTATATGCTAGCAGTGTTTGAGGCGCTCGTGAAGTTTTTAATTGGGTCACAGAGAACTACTAAAATATGGAGTGTGTGAGAGTTTGTAGGTTTACCTATTAGCCAATGTCAATAATATGACACCCTTGACCCTACGTATCGTGATTAAGCATTTAAATTTGATTTCGTTATGTATAAGTTTAGGGGAAAAACATGATGGCTTGTCATTTTGGCATCTAGTCATACTAAAGGGAGTGGAGCCATACATTCATGTATACAAGTGAATGGTGACACAAAGGAGAGAGAGTGTGTGTACGTGTACATGTGTATTGCACAATTCGTGACCTCCATCAAGTGGTAACACCAATCCAGGCTCACAAATGTCCTTACAAGAACCTATATTTGTTAGTTCTTATTGCCGGAGAATTTGAAGGCACACTTTCAGGTTAGGTACACCTGAAATGGTCTGTGAACAACCACTAACAGGTTGTTAATGATACATACAGAGTTCATTAAATCATTGGGTAAAAAAAAATCATTACTCACTGCCAGAGTTCTTCATGTCGCCCCATTTCTCACGGGAAACACGAACGTCTTCGAAATCCACACCTGCAGCGGCAAATATCAAGCGGCTTACCTCTGCACGGGCACGGACATTGAAATATGTGAGGACGTATTTTGGCATGATGTATCGGTTGAAATTTAGTTCGATTTTTAAGAAATAACGCGAGTCCTAACTGTCTCCAACGGTTGTGTCAACAGTGAAACACCCTTTCCGACCTGCTTGTCATATACAAACGAGCCACCTGGATTTAACCTTGTGTTTAGCGTACAATAGCGAACATCATAAACATTATTGATATCTGGGTAAAACGCCATGCCGTATGCCACATACGCACCACTATAAAGTCTTGATTTTTGTCGCGAGAAAGCCACTTTATTTTGAAAAGGAAACATGGAATTCTGAATTACGTCATTCTCGCAGACTAGAGCTGACCTGTTATTTCTCCAAATTCCACGACACTGCGAAATCAATCAATCAATTAGTCAATGGGTTGACTGTCTTACTTGCCTCTTTCTGTATGATTTGATGGCGAATTATCGTTTTGAAATGTTTTCTTGTAACTATATAATTAATTTCTATTTGTTATTCGATTTATTTCTGTTATATTTAAAAAAAAAATTATATAACTTATAAGGTTCCCGAGCCAAACAAAGGTCCTCGTCATTTCCAGACGATGGGAACACAACAGTATATTGACCATATGCAAAGATACAGACATTCGTACCACGCTGTCAGCCAGCACTCACCTCTCAGTGATAGGGTTGACCTCGACTAGCGATGACTTAGTAATAAGATGTATGTGTATTTTACGCTAGGACTGTATTGATTCGTGTTGCGTAATTGCTTAGGGTGAGGTTTTTTTTTTTTTTGTTTCTCATCTCCAATGGAATAGTCAGGCGGGTCGGGCGGGCGAAATAAAAAAAAAAGGGGGGCAAGAAAAAAAAATGTATTTTTTCAGTTCTATTCTCTGTCCTTTCTGTCCTGTTAGTCTCTATACAACTTCATTTCTCTTCTCTTTATTGATTTCCTTGTTACAAGTCTCTTTCCTTCATTTTAGCAAGGTTGACAAGTCTGTAGAACAACTTTGTAAGAAGATGATTAAATACTTATCATCCTGATGGGTGTATATCTGTAGCCATGAACTATTGTGTGATTTTATCAGGAGTACTAATACATTCGTCCTATTAATCAAAGTGGCATTGCCATCGCTAACAATGTTTTCAAGTTATCCAATTTGAACTTTAGTGTGTAACTTTTTGAAACACGTACGTGATTGTCACTGATCAGTGTGCTAGATGAATTTTCATTTATATAAAACATTACTTCTATGAAACATTTTTCTTCAGTGTGAACTTGTCAAAATAATCCACCAGATAACATGTCAAGCATTTCTAGAACTCAGAACCCCTTTGGGATTTACTGTTTAAAAGTAATTAAAAGTAATAATGTAAACATTGGAATGTCTTCAAAGGTCATGCATGTCATGGGTCATGAAACGGCTATGACTTTTACCAATTTTAAGCATAATTTTGAAAATGATGGAAATATTCTGAGCTATTATTGCATTGCAGCAAAATGTACCGCGTGACAGTATTAATTTTGAGCCCTGTCCCTCATCAAACCTCAATGGCTTCTGCCATGATGAAAGACACATGCTGCTCTGACGTAACAAAGGGGTTGGGTGGGTGGGTGGGTGAGAGGGGGGGGGGGTTAGACGGCGGTGTTCTGCCAAGGTTTCCAACAAGTGGGGACACAGGCCCCTTGGTTCCAAAAAGTGGTGTCATTTGACAGGGAGTGGGGTCAATTATTATTGTTTATGAAATATTCATATAAATTATCTCAGACCACTATAGAGATACTGTGGTCTGAGATATTCCATTACGTATAGACCATTACCTAACAACATAAAAAAATTCCATTCATAATAACAGTTCCCAGTAAGCTATTTTTTGAAAATAGTGTACTACACATTACACCTTAGAAAAAGAAGGCAATTAAGATTATGTAACTTTAAGTTATATATATATATATATATATATATATATATATATATATATATATATATATATATATATATATATATATATATATATATATATATATATATAGGAAGTCAGTGGTAAGATTTGTCCGTAGTACAGTGCTCGATACGTCTGCACGCAGAGCGGAGTATATGTTGAGGGTAGAGCCTGTTTCGTGAGTAAATCACTCGTCAGGAGATGTTGATGTACATATATATATATATATATATATATATATATATATATATATATATATATATATATATATATATATATATATATATATATATATGAATGATATATTGTTTAGAAAGATTGGACAGCCAGGTAGTCACAATTTTTAATCTGAATATCAATGAATAGCAGTGCTAAAATTTATAATTCCCTTTTTTCAGACAAGGACAATGACCAACTTCAAAATAAGTCACAGTGAACATATGATTGAATAAAAACTTTGAGAAATCCTAAACTTGTAACCACTTGTTTCATTTTTAAAATTGTTAGTACACTGCTGTGTTTATCATTCCCTCTTCAAATTCATGACATTTTGAAGAAAAAAAATCCCTGACTTTAAAAAGTACCAAATGTGAACGAAAAACTTACAAATAATAGTCAAACAAACTTTAAAATAATTTATTTTTTATTAATTAACCGTTACTGGCTGTGTATCATGATTTGGTCCTGCTATATCAAATGACAGCATAGTTACCTACCGTAAACTTGCAATGATACGGAAAGCTGACATTAGGTGTCCTTGAAACTCAGAACTTGAATCTTTAACTAAAACTATCAACAAAGTCAAAGTTGGGATGCTCTGTAAATATTACATTAATTTTTTTCTGATTTGCACAACAAGTTCGTTCTTCATGTCTGACCGGGCGCACATGCATCGGCCGTCTATAGTGGCCATGCCAGTGATTACGCATTGATTCAGTGCCCAACACATGTGTCACTAGCACTGTCAACATCATGCAACACGATCCCCTAACACAGCTTTTTCGGAATCAAAATACACATGTACTCATTTAATTTAACCCATCAACAAATGAAAATCACAACCTGTCCCATAAATTTGGTTCACGAAGGCTTCTGAGCTGTGGCATGGCAGATAGATGTTCCGGTAGCAAGTTCAGTGTTTCGCACACGTCAGTGATTAGGTCAGAGGTCACGACAGTGACAGTAGACAAAACATGTGACGAGAGACGTCCATTTCGACGTCTCATCTAATCCCTCTAATGTTTTAATTTGTAGATTAAGTTTATCAAAGTTGATCTTTTTGTGGCATTTTTTATGTTAACAATAGAACTGCGCGTTGTCACTGTATCTTATATGATGTCAACAAAACTTTCCCTTACGCAGTCAGTATACTTCTTGTGGGATTCACGTCGAGTCAGAGCCTGGCCTGGTCCGGCCGTGGACTTAGATAATTTTGATGTCTGCCGTAAAATGAATGCGCCAAAGCGACGCAAGGTGGGAAAATTATTGCTTCATTTGTAATTTTAGGGGGCCAATGTCGCAAGGTCGTGGCCTCGGCAGAACTGGCCTAAGACGCCATGGGGAACCTTACAATTTTGCTGTGCTCAGGGGTCGGTCGGAAATAAAAAAACTTTTTTTTTTCTGATGTCGGAGCTGCAAATTAGGGTCGGTCGGGAGATGAGAAACAGAAAAATAAAAAGGGCCGCCCTTATGTAAGGTTTTGTTTATAGTACCTGGTTTAGAATTATTACGTCACAAAACATGTCACACTGGCTCAGTGAGAAAAGCCCTATCCTGTTATATAATTCCATTTTGCCGATTACTGAGAGGTAGAGGGGCGGATCAAAGCAGATTTTCAATTCCAAGGTCAAGAGAAAATGTGGCCTCACAAACATTGTCGAGTGTCATTTTAAAAATGGACTCTTATTCGAGTCCTCACCCCCCCCCCCGAAACTCATGCACATTGTATCCATGGTAATGCGGATATACTATAACACATGGCACACTAGCACACACACAGACTCACAGTACATGCACATGCACACTCTCAATATTCAGCAGTGCGGACAGATTGTTTGTGTCAAGTCCCAAATGAATTTTAATGCCGAAAATACAAAGAATACATTGTGAATAGAAATATATATTTCAGAGCCGTGCTGCAAGTTAAAAGTTTTCCTGACTCTTCGCAGGGATTTATGATGTGTTTACTTCAAAGTTGAGGTGTAAAATAATGTAATTCGGTCTATTAAAGGTTCACTACTATATTTTACAACAGGCCATCACGATTTCATTCATTGGCTATGGACACCGCTTTCACATTTTTTTTCAGTTGGGGTGTGCCTCAATCCATTTTTTTATTCTAGGGAGCGCCGACAGACGATCACGCAGAGCAGCCAGTTTTTTGTTTGGAGCTAAAAAATCTACTTCTGGTATTTTTGCGATATGGATGTTGGTGTGGGCAAGGAAAGCTAAGTCAGCCCAAGTCAGCTGAAATTGAAAAAAATAGGAAAATTAAAATTTCAGTGTGCACCATAGAAACTCTCTATTTGTAAATAAAGTGTTGTCTGTCTGTCTGTCTGTCTGTCTGTCTGTCTGTCTGTCTGTCTGTCTGTCTGTCTGTATGTCTGTCTGTCTGTCTGTCTGTCTGTCTGTCTGTCTGTCTGTCTGTCTGTGCGTCTGTCTGTCTGTCTGTCTGTCTGTCTGTCTGTCTGTCTGTCTGTCTGTCTGTCTGTCTGTCTATATCTGTATGATTCTCTCCGACTCTACATGCCTGCCTCTTTCTGTATAATTTGATTGCGACTTATCGTTTTGAAATGTTTTCTTGTAACATGTCTCATTTCTATAGAGTAGCAAAAAATATTTGTAAACACTAAAGAGTTGGATTGTCACACTTACCGAATCTCCTACAAAGAAACCATTACCGCCGTTGTTGGCAACAAGTAGTTTTTCTAATGCTGCAAATTTTTCTGGTACTGTTTTGGTCACGTGTACCTTCTTGTACTCCTCCTGTAAAGTAACATACAAAATGTAGTTTCAGTGACGTACGCATTTAATGCATACAATAATTGACAAATAAAGACATTACCTATATCTGACAGTTTACTCCAGTACAAACATTTTACATAATTAAATTGAGTTATAGTTTTATATATATATATATATATATATATATATATATATATATATATATATATATATATATATATATATATATATATATATATATAATATACACATATATATACACACATACATGTAAAACATACATACATACATACATACATACACACATACATACATACATACATACATACATACATACATACATACATACATACATACATACATACATACATACATACATACACACATACACACATACACACATACATACTGATTTACATACATACATACATACATACATCCATCAACCCATCAACCCATTTCCTACCTGTAAAGTCTTGTCTTCCTCAAACATAAATTTGACTGCTCCGTTTAAGAGGTCAAGGACCGCATCAGCTATCATGTCTACACGTGCCTTTTCCAGATTAGTCTTTCCAGCAAACCCTGTAGAGAGACGAAGGTAATCACTATGGTAGACTTACTCACATTTTATTTCCCCAAATGTAGTAAATTTAATAGTTAATGGTTATTTGATACGGAAATAGTCGAATGTACATTTTGACATTCTCATGGTTGTGGTCATGATATTGCTATACTGATGATTGTGTATTATTTGATTGTTTGTGTTTATTACAAATCAGTGAATGGGATCCAAGTTCATGATGGGGTACTTGTAATTAGATGTTGCCATGATACGGATGTAGTCATCCTCGATGGAATTCACATTCATGGCATTGGTACTGAGAAGGATGTTGCTATGGATGCAGTTATGATTGCTATGATCCTCACTCATAATATTGGTACCATGGTTGACCACTGGCAGCATTCCAGGGATCACATATCACTAAGAAATTATTATTGAAACTTTTCAGCGAGTAAACTATTTTGATATTTTCTGTTCTTATATACTCAAGTGAATACCAGCGCACATGCTATTAATAAACTTTTAATATTTAGCCTCGATAGTCTCAGAGGTAGACTGACAGATCAGCCGTTGTATGAGGGCGCGGTCTAACCTCCCTTTCCCCAAGCAGGCTGGGCATGACGTTAGTCTATCTCATAGGTAAAAGTCGAGAAAACTTATATTAGCGTAATCATATTGATTTACAAGTTTAGCGAACTTTTTAAAAATGTCAATAAAATGATGTTTATAAATTCATGGCTGGAAATTCTAGCTTCAGAAAGTTCCATTCCAGGGGGTCTAAATTTACATATGTAAATATGTATTCAATATCAAGAAATTTACAGTTGAGAAGAGATATGGCATTACATAATATTATATTGTACACATACAACATATTATTATATAGTATTATAAGATTACCATTATTCCATAGATGAAATCAGAAATTTTCGCTCACCTAATTCGTTGGCCACGTAACGGGCAATAGCATAAGACTGAGCTATCACTGTCTTTCCGTCCACCTCTAGTATCGGCAGTGACCCCAATATGACCTCTGTAAAGAAGCAATTAAAACATTTTTATAAATTATTTTAAGCACTTTCAGACAATGTTTCATATGCACTGAGTTGATATTAAAATAACAAAGCGGAATTATCATAACGTTCACACGTTCATTCCATAGGCACCCGAATCAATTTGTATGATTTAAAAAAAAGAATGTATGGACTATACATTAAAAAATCATACAAATATGATTAGAGTACATGTGATGATGGAGACGGTGCAATGAATGACCTTTGACCTTTGATTATGACTTTGGGAATGCTAACATATTTCAAATACGACGGGCTTTGAACCGATACACCGTGATTAAATACTGTTTGGACACTGGTGACCCACAGACACTCGAATCAATTTGTATGATTTTTTTTAAAAATGTAGTTGGCTTGTTTACACTTAAGAAAAAAATCATACAAATTTATTTATTGTCTGTGTTGGTGAAAATATACACCTCAAGTCAAATATAGACATTAAAAATTCGGCCCAGAGTCGACATTTCACTTGGTACATCCATGGAAGTACCATACCAGCAAGTGGGTGGTACTTCCATGGTGCGTCGAAGATCTCGTACTATACTTACTGTCCGATTTCTTAAATTCGGGCCATTCCGAAAAAGTGTGCCGAATGTCTTCGAATTCAACTCCTGCAGCCGCAAACATAAGACGGGTCACCTCTGCACGGCCTGTGGTATCGAAGTAATGAAGTTTGTAGTTCGGCATGATGTGTTTGGTGACGGTGTGCTATAGAGTTCGTAGAAGATTGAACACTTTCAGGGAATGTCAACTGAGATTGAGCTTCGTTAGTGGTCTAAGGTTTGAGTGAACAACTTGATCTTGATCACATCCACTGAGGTATTTGTATGTGTAAGACGGCCATCTCGATTTATATTTTAGTTTCCCTTGCAAGTTTACGCCAAATAAATGCAAGTCATTCTGAGTCACCTTTTTGAAATGCTACAAAATTGACATTTTTGGAAAGATCGCCATAAGCTTATTAGTATTTCGGATTATTTTTGAACAACACAGTGCTACGTGTAGCTTCGAGTGAAACATGACCTGCCTTCCACTTACCAGGAGCCAGATTTCGGTGCATTTTTTAATAGCTATGACTTGCAAAAAAACTATGAGTGAGGGATTATCCAACTACAAGCTGGCTGCAAGGATCGTTATTTGCTCATGGCCGCCAGCAAGTACACAGTCTCCCCTAATACATGTACTTACGTAATTACATGTTCTGACTGGACATCCATGCAGAGAATTAACGCCTCTTGTGGCAGATATGGAAAGCTTGTTAAAATTGAAACATGTTAGACCTCAGACTAAAAAAAATCATTTAGTGGTCGAGGTCTGAGGTTAGACCTACACGTGCAGTAGGTACCCTGTGCGATACTGCATACAAAAAATTGTCTTGTAACCCATACCATGTACACGCCAGTAGTGCACAAAAGACGGGCTTTCATTGTCACAATAATGTCTATACAACAGTAAGTTGATAATTGATTGCCTTTATTGCGACCACCTTCAATAGAATTTCTTGAATAAAGTTACAGAATCACACCGAGTTTCTACCGTTTCCTTTACAACCTATAATTAGTGGTCTGAGTTACAACAGACAATTCACCGTTATGGTAGATTGTTCATCCAACCAGTGAACCCCCGACTGTTACAGGGAGGTAAACAGTGTACAACTCTATCTGGTGTACAAGTAGTCTTGCTGCTAGACGTTCGGGCTTTCTTTCGATGCTATAACTATAAGCGAACGAAATTCGCATGTGAGGGCTTGTCCGAACTCGGATGTTCCATCCTCGATAGCGTTGTTCGGCTGTGTGTCGTATTTTATCGGAAGAACATCCGAGGGCTAGCTGATAGACTAGTGTACAAGTAGCATCCTGAGTTGACAAATATACCACATTTGGACATTATGTAACTGCCCCCAATAAACACTAACTTTATGAGGGACTGTGATATTGGTTAGTATTTTGTGATTGATTAACAAAGACATGATGTTAATGACTGTGTGGGTGGCTGTGGATGAATTTCAAATTGCATCCCATGCATCTCACCAGGACTTCTAGAGTAACGACTTTGACTATACTGTGAGTGGAAGTGTAGATCTTAACGATACCATATAGGGACTACTGGCACTGTGTAAACATGAGTTTGCACGCGCATTATCGATTTGTATTACGTAATGGTCTCATCTGAGAGCCAGTATGGAGTATCACGATATCGCATTACGTCACAAACTTCGAATTATCAGTGTTTGAGTGTTTGTTGTGTGTATTTGTACTTGATTTCGGCATGGTCTTTTAATAGAATTACATACCTTTAAATGGATGGCATAGTTTTCAAATATTTAGTTTTAAAATCATTGTCACTTCACATGTGCCTGGAAAGTGATATGGCTTCAGCAGATCTAGAACACATCATATCATGTCCATAACATGTTATGTCCGTGATATGTATTGCTTTTGGTATGGGGTTGATGACCTCGCATGCGCAGAATGTAAACTTTTCAGTTTGTTTGTGTTTAGCCTCATACTGACGTATACTGCCACAAAAGGTGTTTTCCCTGTCACTGCGAAGCGGCCTTCTCGACAGAGAGTAAATATACCACACCTATACTTTCAATGAATACTACTAAGTCTACAGAAAACATCAGCCTCTAGACGCTGGCCATAGTACTCAAATTCTATGTTTTGCGACACCAACGTAATATTTATATCACGATTTTTTCGAGTTTCGAGCCTTGAATTTAGATTTCCAACAAATTATCGATTTTCTCCAGCAATTTTTAGAAAACGGTCTTTTCATGTTTCTTCAATTCTGCTCAATATTGGGAACCGGGATTTATATATACATTGAATATTTATCTTGAGTATATGCCTGGTTGAAATGGGATAGAAACATGTATGGTTTGGAATCAGTTATTTTTTTTGGAGGACGAATTGAAATTTTGTTCGCGACACATTTTCTAATCTGTCCGGTTCAATGTCTCAATTCGAGCCTCCGCCAATATAATGTCTATAAGTGCAATATATGACGTCATTATGCCTCGTTGTATGATTCATTATCGATTTTACTAATTGAGTTGATTGGAAGATTACACGGTGCTTAAATTGTCTATGGATTTTGCATTTGCATATGTACTATCATAACACAATGTTTCATTAGTTCTTTCTAGTGTCTGCGCTGTTACATGTACAACAACTTAAATAAATACATCTGGCCGCATGGGGGCGTCGTTGGTTGTAAACGCCTCTCGCCAAGATTGCAAAAAAGGACAAGCAAAACGAGATGGTGATGGAAAGCATATAACTACTTTATTTTGAATAGTAAACAGATACATCAAAACGTTTGAAAATATTCTCGCAAGCCAGCTTGAGATCGGAAAATGTTTCTGATAACGCAACGAAGCACGTACGGTCGCGTCTCGGCGGGACCGTACAGTGCTGTGAAGAAGTACTGGGCTAGTCTATTGGGAAAAGATGGTATCAAGAGAAGTCGGCCATCAGTTACGAAGTTGGCTAGTCGGCCATTTAGAAAAATTATTACAATGTTTATAACATAGTATGAAGGATTGGCTCAATGTAAATGTAACAAGAATATAAGAGTGAAGTCTTAATTGAATGCAAGTTATAAATTCTGCAGTTTCTTGATATTTATGATTCAGAAATGAATTGCTGGTATCAGATTTGTGCGTATGGTACACTCAGAACACTACATGACAATAGTCTGGCATGGACAAGGCACATCGTAAGACATTTGGTATATGGTCTACGGCAAGGCAATTTGGCCAAGTGTGGCAAGTAATTATTACTTACACATTACATTCAGGTATGTACTTACATTGTATATAGTCGGCCGAGTTCACAACTGGTCGAGTTCCACAACTGCCGACATCAGACAGTAGACGAACAGAACCTCGGTGTTACAAACAGGGAAAGTAAACACCCGAATTGGATTAATAACACTTGGCACAACCTGTTGGAAGTACAGAGACTTGTATTACACTATATCGTGTGATAAAAACAGTTTTATGGCTAATTTACATCAGCGTTCACATTCACAAACAATTTAAGTTTCCCTGGCATTTCATGTACACATAAAGAGGCCATAAAACTGTTCTTATCAAACCCTGGTATGTAATACAGGTCTTCCAACATGCTATACCCAGTGTTATCAATCCGATTCATTTGTTTACTTTCCCTGTACTGTACATGTTTGTAACAGGTTCCGTTCGTCAACGGTCTGATGTCTGCGGTTGTACGTCCATGGACACTACATTACTCCCCCGAGTCTATTATGGCGGTGATTAAAGCATCCATTTAAAACTTGGTGAATTTTTCTCCCACCTTCCATTATTTTTTTGGTGGATAGATTACAAAACACCGATAGTATTATAAGACCTAGAAATATATACATCATTAATCCTACTGCTAGTGCTTTTCGTTCGCTCGTATGGAAATCATAGCCGAAATCCATATCTCCAAACCCAATAGTGGTGACGGTGATAAAACTGAAATACACAGAATCAAAATATGACCATCCGTTATTCCCGTGGAATATTTCAGCCCCTCCTACAAAATAAAGTAGCAAAATAACCCCCATTATTGAGATAGGTACATCCGGGTCCTCTTGTTGGTTGGTTTGTATTTTATTACTATTCGTTTGAGTACCTGTACTTTTTGCTTCGAACTTGTTCAATCGGTGTGGAGCATTAACTTCATTAGGCCATAGTGGTAATTCCTTTTGGTTTTTGCGCATGCGTATTACACCTTTTAAGAATTCTGCTTCATTAGGGTTACTAGTATTTCCCCCAATATGTAGATTTTCTTTTGAAGAGTCCGTCAATGTGGAAGGTATTTGTAGACATTGTGTTCCACTCTGACGCAGACTGTTGCCATAGTGATGACCATTTAAAAATAACTTCCAGTCAAAGCCATTAAAGGAATGTGAACGTCTCGGTTTTTCTTTCCTCCAATTAGTGAACAGCTTTCCCTTCTTTGTTTCCAGTGTGTATTTTTCTGATATGTCTCCTTCCAAACACACATAATTTCCACTGAAGCTGGTTTCATGGAATTCTTCTCCGAATCGGTGTACTGAAAATTCACCGTTCGTTTCATCTGTCCTCCGCGGATTAACTATTATGTCTTCGAAGTCAATGCTATCACAGATGTATCCGTTGTTTTGTGTTCCTCTTCCACTTTCCATCGAAACATCCGGGTCACTTTGACCCCGGTTATCCGTTTCTAAGGATACCACATTTTGAATTTTATCTACATGTATGTCATCCCGTTTAGCCACTCCTTTCTTCCGATAATGTTTATTGCGAAACAATTTGATACATCTACCAAGAGCAATTCTGAACGACATTGCGATGACGTCACCGGTGTAGGACAGGAACAGAACAGTTATGGGTATTCCGAACAACGCATACACCATACACATAGCTCTGCCTAGTGACGTCACTGGTGCGAGATAACCATCTCCTGGAAATGAAAAAATAGAAAATGAAAGTGGCGTAGTTTAATTTTAACGTGGAATGTACCTCTGAAATTGAAATATTACAGTATTGCTCTTTGTTCAATAATCGTAGCAGTAGTAATGTGAAGTAGTTAGACCTATGATATATTATGACCCAGGAAAATTAATATACTTGCACACTGTGGTTTCACCCTTGCCTCTAATAATTGGCGCAAGAAATCTGCACATATCTAAAGATACACTTTTTTGCGCGCGCGCATGCGACACAATGAGGTTGATATTCATCTAGATGGTAGTTGCCCAGACAATCTTCTTGCGATTTGTTTTTTATGCGGGTGCAGTTGTCTGAGGGGCAGTTGTCCTACGGGGGCAATTATCCTGGGGCAGTTGTCCTGATACCCTCGTGAACATATGTCTATTTTTGGTAATACGGTAAATTCGAAATTAAAGTAATGATTATGAGAATATGTGCTTATTAGCCAATTGTGAATCGAATTGACAGAATCTGACAAATTGTATCCAAGGTGAATGGACGTATTTAATGAAACCTTGTAAGCTAATATACGTACATCGAAATTTAATCAAGCCATCTAAACCACGATTGCCTTTTGCAAGATTTCAGGGAGTTCAAGGATGTTTTAATACATACTTCTGATTTCTCAAACACAACTATATGATCTTGCATAATATTTTTTTTGCTTATATATGATTTATAAAAGTCGTATTTCTTATCGATGAATAAACACAGGCGTGTGCGCATTTGAACACACGCGCACATGCACAAAAACAAACAAATTATCAAACACACAAATACATGTATCAAGCTATCCCATAATCTCTATATAGCATAGACTTGAAATATTCGACAGAAAGCGCGGAAATCGGTGTAGGGAGATAATTTCTAGGATACGTAGGGGCTTGATAGTAAGTTAATGTCAGTGTATACGTGCGCGAGCGCGTTTTATCTTCACATAAAATATATTCGACTGTCAATTAGATTAATTTTAAAACAGATCATTTCTATAAACATTTTGAAAATGAAGTTTGTTAATTAATTTCTCTAATATATATGTATGTGTCTTTGCTTTCGAGATGAAGAAATAAACACAGAATATAAGCACATAAAAATGTTGACTCATATTTTGAGTACGACCGCAGAACCAGTGACGTGGACACAGGTTGTCATGACGTAACAGACTAGGGTGTATAATCCATATTTTTGTACCTTCTAAGACTTCAACTTGGTTTGTGAATAGTATAATGGTTGGTGTATTGGTTATTCTGTGATTCATTGATTTATTGATTGATTGATTGATTGATAACTTTGATACATTGATAAATTGACCTATTAGAATGTCTTTTCCGCAAAAGATGGAAAATTCTATCCATTTAATGTTCAAGTAACTGTTTGACTTACTTCAGAACCTTTTTATTCATTTCCTACCCTCTCAGTTAAGTACGGTTAAAAGGTACAAAATCATTGTTGAAGTCAGAAATACAGAATTTAATATTACTGTCACTCGAAACACCCTTACTAGACTTGAGTAGCCCAGTAGACGCAGAATAACATGGTGAAAAAAATATGACTTTAGCGAATGAGCTAATATGTATTTATATATCAATCATATATATTATTTAAAACGTACATGTGTGGTAATTTTCCCCTTGTCAAAACAATTAGATTGCATCACAAAGATGATGTTTGACATTTCGACATATAGACAGACCTATCTGAACGAAAGATTCGTAATTTTACGAAATTAGTGAATTAAAGATAACGTTTAAAGTTACGGCAAAGATAGTTATTAGGCAAGGAGACAGTACATTATGTATACAATAAGATCACGTGAATGGTTACAGTTGAGAAACATACACATGATGAATGAGTGTCTGTTTGTCTGTCTGTCTGTCTGTCTGTCTGTCTCTCTGTCTGTCTGTCTCTCTGTCTAGATATGTCTCTCTGTCTGTTTGTCTCATCAACATTGTGTGTACACATCTGTGATATTATTCCTTTGTTAATTTGTCTCAAATATCTAACTTTGAGCCCCCTGCAACCAACACAGTGTGAATACTAGTCTAAAATATCATAATTATTTTCATTCACCTCACGTGCCTCTACTATCTGCTACAATAATTCATGACAAACTCATATTTTGATGTTAAGGTACAAAGGATATTAGTATCAGCTAGACACAAATCTAACCACTGACTGTCAATACACTGACTAGATTCTAATGAAACATATTGGTCGATATATGTAAAATGTCAGGTTAGGGCGAGAAGATATTTTTTTCTCGGTAATTGACTTCGTTAACGACAACCATTGATTTTATACAGGTGTTCGAGGTATAATTTAACTGCACATAAAGGTCTGAAGCAGGTGGTGCCATAATCACACTAACATGTTTACAGGGTTTGTGACAGTTTCCATGACTACGTACTCTTGTAAAACAATATACGAGAACATTGAAATAACATTGTCAGTCTCATCTCTCTACACCTGGAAATGAAAGCCCGCGTTTATATATGTAACAGCGATAAATTCGGAAACGACACTGCTATCGAAATTAATTTGGCTCGCCCATTGTCATCCAAGCGAAGTGTAGGTGTATAGAATATCGCAAGAGAACACAAAACATAACATGTATGTCACACACAATATTATCTAGATGATAACAATTACGTACGTTATCATAATTATTAATTAATATTACACGACTGTCGGAATTAATTACTTGGAGAGAAATGATTTCATTCAAATATGCATCATAATTTATTAAATATTACAGAACAGTAAATCTAATTGGAAAATACATTAATACATTAATAGTCGCTTCCAAATACAATTTACTTGCATTTGCCATGGTATAACCACACTGCTCTATTGTTGAATGACCCCACATTTCTAAATGTTTTCATTTTCACACTTTTATGAGACGTATTCATGTTGTACATGAACGAGTTTATACATAAATCATAATTACAAAAACCTAAATAGTTCTCAAGGGGTGAAGCTATTCTCAATAGTTACATCATTAAAAAAAAAGAGTTATAGCTAACCTTAAGACACAATAAATGTGAACACAGCTAGACTGAAAAAAAACTAAATATTCAAAACGTGTATGCTTTGCTTGCAATCGAGGCTTGATCCTTGCTAGCAGGATATATATATATATATATATATATATATATATATATATATATATATATATATATATATATATATATATATCAATTCTTATGTAAGCCATTGTTTAAGTGAAAAATTGAAAACATTTAGACGTTGCTATTGTTACATCATGAAACAGTGTATTGATGAACAAAAGAACTACGTACCTATTGTTGTAACAACAGATACACAAAACAGACACGTAGATGTCCAAGTCCATAGATCGGATCCTGTCGGTCCCTTCATAGCTTCGACGAGAAGACGACCATATTCATCTAAAATTGCTGACGCCAAGAGAGTGAAATTACTTTTATTTTCATCGCACAAATTTCCAATCACCCTCGTCAGATTGTCTTTGATTGCACGCAAGTTCTTGTATGCTTCGTTCGGTTTGCCGTGCACACCTTCGATTTGTCTGAACGCACACGTACCAAGGAGGAGATACGCAGCCAAGGTGAATGTAACAACGAAAGACGTCCATAATTTACTAAGCAGTACGGATTGGCCTCGACAGCAACGTAACTGTCGATTGTTTTGTCGTCCCTCCATAGTAGAAACTGCTGATCGAGTAATTGCAAAGGATCTTGCTAACGACTAGTCTTCAAATCCAATATCTATATATGTATAAGGCATCACGTCTCTCTTTTATGAAGTGCTTTCTGTGACTGACTATACTGTCAGGGGTCGTAACCATGGCAACGCTTCAAGCGAGTGGTAATTAGAAGACGTTACATGGAGTCATTATATCCGAATCTTTATATCAGAAATTTGAACAAAATTCAATGTTTTTGTAGAATGTTCTAGTATTTATTATGAAATGGTTGAAAGTATTGCAGAGACACTGTAGATTTTTCGACAGACGATCGACTCTTCTTTGCATGGAATGCTTAGAATTTATCAGTTTTCTACAGTTGATTTTTCTTCTTCTAGGCATACTGTTTTTGGAATGTGGGATTTTTGACATTTACTTCAGTCTCTACATCTTTTGAATCGTTTCATTTGAATTTTGTCCTTGTAGGACAGTTAATGGGGGCTCGTCAAATAATAATGATTAGTTATATTAATGTATTCTGTTATTAGATACATGATTAATTGAATGAATCAGAATGTTTCCTGGATTGCATGTAATATTGCTGGTGATCAATTGATTGATTGACGTCCGTTTTGATATGGTAATGGAATGTATTAGTGAATTTATTAATGCCACGACAGTATATAAACCTATTAAAGATAATCCGCCATTGGCCTCATTGTATACACGGACATGTATTTCTGTTTATTTGTGTGTGTGTGTGTGTGTGTGTGTGTGTGTGTGTGCGTGCTCCCGCGCGTATGTGTGTATGTGTGTGCGTATGTGTGCGCGTATGTGTGCGTGTTGTCTGTATGTATGTATGTATGTACGTACGTACGTACGTACGTACGTACGTATGTACGTATGTATGTATGTATGTATGTATGTATGTATGTATGTATGTATGTATGTATGTATGTATGTATGTACGTACGTCTGTCTGTCTGTCTGTCTGTCTGTCTCTGCTTGTGTGAGTGTCTGTGGTATGTCTATGTCTGTTTCGCTGGCATTCTATTTCTCTCCCTCCGGTTCTATATGTATATATGCAGACATATATATATATATATATATATATATATATATATATATATATATATATATATATATATATATATATATATAATCTCAGTATGCAATTGTATATAATCTCTCTATACATTATGTCTGTGAGTGTATTGTATATGTTTATGTATCATCTATGTATACACATAAGAGAAAGAGATCTAGGGATACTATGTAGTTATCTGTGTGTTTAATTCAACACTTTCCATTTAACACAGACACTTTAAGTAGCACCCCTAAGTCTTGTTACATTATTAATTCAAAACACGTGTTATCTCACCATTATTATGATTCCATGGCTTAGCGTAGCTACGGATTGTAAACCTACTCAAGAGCTAGGTAGTCCCAGTAACCATAGAAATCATTCTATTTATAGGATTAATGTCAGAGCAAAAGAACCATTTGTTAATTTCGTTATTACTTTCGTACAAGAAATGATGTAAAATTGCAAGATTACCTTCTTTTATATGTTTACCTTCAACCATAGGTTTTTGTAAAGATGGCTTCGTATGTTTGCGTCACTCACTGTCATTCAGTATTTAACCGATAATCCACCGTCACGGTGGTTCGCATTAGTTTCCCCCCAAATAAATATATCCAAATCTCATTGAAAAATACTTATATGTGTCAGTTTATATATTGCCTTAGACCTCGATTAGTTCAGAAAGAACTATTGTCCTTGGTCCTCACCAGAATTTTATTTTGTCCCTAGACATTGTATTTTTTTTCTCTTTCATTTCTATATATTTATTCAATAGCTGTATAATCTGTATAAGTTCTGGTGAAATAAATTTCAATTCAATTATATATATATATATATATATATATATATATATATATATATATATATATATATATATATATATATATATATATATATATATATATATATATATATATATATGGCAAGCTATGGAAATATTTCTTTTCTTTTAAATTTCTGGGACACATTTGACTTCTCTAAAAGTGATTTATTGATAAAAGCAATATCACATATTTACCATGTCTAGTATGCCGATGACAGATATATTATTGTAATTGATATATTTTCTAAACTCCTTCGCGAGAATACAATTCTTTCTTTCACCAGGTTCATTTTATATATATAACATTTATTATAGCACTGTAGATAGCGACCAGGTAAACGTTTATAAGGCACTGTTATCTATTAGTAGGTGTAGTAATGTAATGCCTTGCCCAAGAATTCAGCTTTATCAGGAAAAAAATGGATTGGATTACAGAACAGAGCTTAATTAACAAGTCAACCGTGAAATATATTTAAACAGTAAAACCTTCATGCATTATATTGGAAAAAATCCTCGTGGCTTGAGACAAAACATTCTCCACTTTTAGAATCGATGAAAGCTGCTTACTCAACTACAGTACATTGTGCGCCTGCAATGGATAGATAGCACGAACATCGAATTCAACGCCGATGATATTTGTTTAAAACTTTCATCGTTGGAGGCGCTCTATTTATGATGCGGATCCACTATTACCACACCACACCGCAACTCATGAACTGTCGTCGTATGATATGTGCAGCTGAACATAAGTTTAACAAATGACTCAATATATTTCTTTATTATGTAAAGCTCCAAGAGTAAGACGTATTCCTTACCGTTTCATGTGAGAGAACTGCTCCAAAAATGAAGTGTTTCTTAATCAAACTGTTGACGTGATGACTCCAAATAATATTGACCAAAACCAGTAGATTCCATCACACCCTGTTACGGAAATCGAGTGTCTGAAGAACTCAACAAAAACAGCAACAACAGCAACAACAACAACAACAACAACAACAACAACAACAACAACAACAACATCAACTACATCATCAACAACAACAACAACAACAAATTCCGAAATCTGAAATTCAATATTTTCGAAATATTTCCAAAAACGATATATATATAAAACAACAACAACAACAACAATTATATATATATATATATATATATATATATATATATATATATATATATATATATATATATATATATATACACAACTATAGTTCCTCTATGAGTTACTGGTAAATACTTCACTCAGAGAATTTCACTCAGTCGAGGGTATCACTGCACATCGAGCAATATGATACTTGAAACAAGAAGATGTATTTCGTAGCTCATCAACAGGTGTGAGGTCCAGAGATGAGATGGAAAATGAAACTCTAGCACCACAAAATGTAACATACCCTTCAATAAACCTTACACCCACTTTATGTATCCGTATATCTCTGGACTTATTAATATTAATTTATTCTCTAGAGAAGAAATCTCATTAATTTGTTTTCATATCATCAGCTGCTATGTACCAGAACATTTTCATTACAATAGTTCTTTTGTTTTTAGTCTTGTGTCATCTGGTCTTGGCCTGCTTATATACAAAGAGTTAATTATATTTCTGGAGATCATTTTTTCCTATCGTACGTACTTTACAATATGTTCCAAACCGAATGCTTGAAACAATAACAGGCCGTATTGTGAAAACAATACAACCTTATGTAAGTGACATTTCTGTTATTATCAAAACAGATTATTAAGGGGCATTTGGTTTTTAGCATATGTGAGTTATCTTGATATTTAAGTTGATAACAGTATATATATATATATATATATATATATATATATATATATATATATATATATATATATATATATATATATATATATATATATATATATATATATATATATATATATATATATCATACTAAAATCTCAATATAATCGTTCTGAGTCAGCTTCGACAATAATTTGTAGTGTGGTACAAACCTTTCGAAAATTTATGAAAATCTAGGCAATAGCAAAACATGGTGTTTATGATCTGATAACCATAATTATACGTTGTGTATGTTAACCTTTCACGTGCAAGGAGTCTGTGACAGGAAAAAACTGTTTTTACAATGATTAAAATTATGGACACTATACTTACTTCACATGTTGATATCAACTTGTTAATAAGGATATTTCAAGTGTCAAAATAAGTTCCAAACACAGGAAATTATTTTTAACAAATTCAGATTTAATATATTCAGTGCAGGTCAGTCAGTGGCATAATCCTATAACAACACCAACTGCAAGCGTCAGCATATGTAATTAGTAAGTGTAGTATCAAATCAATTATATAGATATATATATAGTGGTCTGTAGTTAATGTAGTTGTGTTAAGTTGCTCCCTTCATTTATAGACCCTAGTTCTAATTAACTCACACCTATCTAAAAACTAAATCTACAGACAAGGAAAGGGTTGTTTTTCTCTTTCATTGTCTTGTTCTATCCACGAAACTGATCTACCAGTACCTTTCAATTTTGTTGTTGAAATAGACAAGCATACGTATTCTAAATGACAAATAACAACACACGGCATATATTTAATGGGGGGGGGGGGTATGCGTTGTGCAGAAGTAACAGCGATGATAATAATATACTAGTATATACTGTCTTAGTAATGGTGTGTTTTTTTATTAGCATCTTTACTGCGTCAATGTGATATATACTTTGTATTTTTGTGAAATTTGTTGTTTTATCATTTATAATTAAATTTTGTAAACATATCTAACCCTGATATAGTATTTTGCTTATATGTAACGTTACCAAGTCAGAAAGAAGCAAGAAAGAGACAAAGCCATGAATAAGGTTAAAAACAAATATGATTTATATCAAGAAATATCAAATGCTGTTGTTATTTATATCAAAGAAATATCAAATGCTGTTGTTATTTTCGTGCCACCTGTATCAGTTACATTACGTAGTAAGTGTTTCTAAAATAAAACTGCGATGGATTTAGTGGGTATGTACATTTTTTGTCGGCCAGACGTTATCAAACTATATAGAATCAAATGCACGAGTTAGTGTGCTTGGAGTTTTTTTTTTTTTTTTTTTTTAATAAAATGAATATTATTTCCGGGTAAACATAAGTTGGAGAAGTGAGAGTCCAATCCCATATCATGTTCTAGTTTCTTTCTTTATCAAGGTCGATTCATATTCGAATGACGTCATTCGTTGTATGAAAATTTAAACAACAATGGTTATGAAACAAACAAAACAGTGTATTACGTCATCATCAATCAATTCGCTCTCTGTTACCTATATCGTAATTGACCTAAAATTTAGCAATTGTATTACAAATTAAGGAATTTAGATAATTATATCATCGTAATTTTTATAAGTCAACGGTATCACTGAAACTGCCTTTCTAAATTAAATTCTTGATTAAAAGGAGATTGGTGTAATATTTAATTCATTTTTATTACCGTGACACCATCATAAAATTTACAACGTAAAAATATCAATATTTATTGCATGACTTAACTAATCATTATTTTAACCGCTTAATTTGCAAATGTGCATTCATTAATCATTAATCATTAGTATGATTACATTGAGAGTTCTCAAGGTCATTCGGTGATCGAAATAAAAAATGTGTAAATAGACATACTCACAAAAGAAACATGCCATATACTCGTGCAGAATATAGGAACAGTGGAACCTTTTTAATTTTGATTTTTATTGAACATTTTCAAAGAAAAATATTTACAGAAACAGAAAGACAGGCACAGGACGAAGATGATATGGAACCTTGTAACTTTATTTATATAAGACTTTAATAAAAACCGTCCATTTATTTTGTATTATCTAGGCGGTTCTGTGCGATTTTTGAAAACCTCCTTTCCAATTAATATATTAGCGGGTGCTGTAAATACTAACTTTGAAAATAACGCAACTGGTCCCTATAAAAAGGCTGTTCAATTAACAGTAATGTTTCGAATGTTTGCCATCAAAACTTGGTTGATTATAATATCACTCGCTTTTAGACCTAACCCCAATGATGTGATCATAGAATAATCGAAATGTTCTTTTTTTATTGGAATTAGTTGTGTCTGACTCATATTGTGTAATTGTAAAACTCAGTTTTGGAAGACACGGTTTCCAGTTCTTTAAGGTGTCATACTATGGACTGACTCCTGTTTTGATTTAATCTGTACTTACTAACCATAATTCGTTCTTTTCTGCTTTCGCACAACTTAAAGACACAGTAGTGATGACGATCGAGTCAGTTAAACAAACAAACAAACAAACAAACAAACAAGGATACTGAAACCGACCCTGTATGTTATGAAGGTAGGATGCGTGACAAGAAGTACTTGTTGAGTGTGATCGACCGAGAAAACTCAGTTCAAGTTCAAGGTTTACGCCATGTTCAAAATATGTTGTTGTGTTCTATGTTAAGGCGGTGACTTGCATGAATGCTGATGAAATTTGATACATTTGCAATTAATTGTGTACTGGCCTTGAACTTGATACGTTGAAGCAATGCCATCTGATGGACAGCGAAGTGAACTTGATCACAGATAGCTTTGGTCAAGATCAGTTCAATGTATGAAAGTTTTATGAATCGATTTATACGGTTAATGAAATATTTGTGTGTACAAATTGTGGGTTTTTACTACATAATTGCTTTAAATATTAATGATAGTAAATGTATTGACACAACAGGACTCATCACGCCTGATTGATTACAAGGCTTTTGTTATTAACTTGTGCAGGACCAACCAGTTTCCCGCCAAAATCGTGCCATTATTTTTTCGATTTTATGTATATTTTGGTACAACAAAATTATTATTCTAATTAGGCCTAATAAAAAAATTGTGTGGTTCCGATTACGCTCAATTTTAGAATAATTGGTGTAAGTAGATTTTTTCTTTTATTTTATTATATATTTTTTCATGTGTTAGAGTCTAGTTCAGGTTTTCCATTGCTTTCCAAATGGAGTTATTTATTTCTTCCTATCAGATGTACAGCCATTACAGATTGGAAGAACAGTTTTATATTGTCTTTAAGTTGATGTCAGTTTAAGCATCCACTATTTCTCGTGAGACTTCACACAATTTTTGCGATTTTATTATTTTTTTTCTTGAATACGTTGAAAAAGGTTTAGGGTCGGCAGTGAAAACTAGGTGGTGTCTGGTAACCGGAACCAAACAATTATTTTTTAGGCCTTAGACTTAGCTGATCGAAATCACATTCCTTTATCAAATGTTACCACAATGCATCATGGTAGTTGAATACTGACCACAATCTCATTAAATAAGAAAATATATGGCAAACAAGCCTATTTGGAACTCTTCTGCTATACTGTATGTGTTAGACAAATAACCATATCGCTGCTGCAAAATAGCGTAGAGTTTAGTTGTTCGACAGACAGATAGACAGACAAACAGACAGACAGACAGACAGACAGACAGACAGACAGACAGACAGACAGACAGATATATACACATACACACAAATAAACACATAACTTTCGGCTAATAAACGCTTCGCCAAAAGAAAGACCGCGTAAGAGGGTTTTCATGAACAGCATGGACAAGGAGAAACCCATTGGTGTGGTCTTGTTGTCCTGTCCTTTAGTTTTAAAAAATGTTGTCTTGAACACCCTTACAATAATGAAATCAACGGTTTATTTGTATTTTACAAAGTAGATTGAACCACCAAGCAATACGGATTGCATCATTTTGATGACGCGGGTATGTAAATATGCTTGCATCATCGAAATGCTTTGTGATGTTATTTAGGTTAAGTGGTGAATTATCCTGTCCAGTAGCTGTTTAGTGGATTCTAAAATATTTTCGTCCTTACCGGATACATCAATTATTAATATGAAATATAATAAATGAGCCTATGATAATAATATATTTATTTTTTTAATTGAGCTATGCTACTAAAGTATTGATAACGCCTTCCTCATTATAATTGGTGCAGTAATTGATCAGTTACATAAGGCTGATGACGATATGAGTTTCTGAAAACATGAAGCAACACTTTAACGTACGCGTCCATGTAATATCACGGATAAATAAGAATTGATGTAGTCAAAGCACTTATTTCTTCAACCAGTTGAAAAAGATTGCGACCACCAAGTCTTTATTGTGGAATGTTTCTTGATTCACGGGTGTATAAAACGCATTTGCTGTTTAAAACCTCGATACTCATCACCTGTATTGACATGACATTGACTTTCCTTTTAAACGTAGCGTGAAATGACAACATGTAATTAGCAAGATATTGCTATTAATTTGTATTTGGAGTATGACTCATATTTGTTGAAGAATATCATTTTTCATGAATATCTTATTCATAAAAAGTAGTGAACTACGATAGCAATACAGTTAAATACAATGAAGATATGGTGAAATACATAGTGATACAGAGAAATATCACAGTGATACGATGAAACAGCGTAGTGATACGGTGAAATAGAATTAATGTCATCGTAGAAAAAGGATGACAAGGTGAATTAGGGTAATTTTATTACAAAAAAATGAGCACACAAAAGTCAGAACATTTTTTTTGCGCCATACGCATGCTGCCCATATACTTCTTTGTTACACTTAACATAATGTTTGAAGGAATGAGTGGAGATAGTCTTACAATTGTACCAGCAATGTTAAGAACACATGGTATGTTAGGTTATCAGAATAGATGAAATTCACATTTGACTTGTTTCATGTTTTGTTGAAGTGCTTGTATATCCGAAGGTAAACATGTATTTATACAATATCTGAGACTGTGTGTGTTGTTATATCATGTACCATTTACGTTGTATTTGTGATAAACTTGTCAAAGCCACTCTTATGTATATTTTGTGTATAAAAGGGAATATGGCCGTGATGGTATATATATGTAATGAAAGTAGATAAGTGGGGCTTATCCGAAGTCCCTGTGTATGCATTTATCAGGCTGTTTACAACTTTACATGTTGCAACTGTTGCAACGAATCGTTTGTTAGATACCCATGTGGAATTATGCTGTGAATAGCTGTGAACAGCTTTCGCGGTCTTTACATTTCTAGGTTCATATATCAAATAATATGAAAAGACTGTGCCAACGGTCAAAGCTGTTCGCAGCTATAAAGATAGGCTGGGTCAAACCAACATCATACAATAGCATAAATCACAGTGATAAAACCTAAAAATATCAAGGCAGATAGAATAATTCATCATGCAATGGAATTAAACCACTCCTTGACAAACATAAACCATAGGTCAATGACCTGTTTGTCATCAACATATACATGCCCATTGCATCTGTCGTTTACATTATATTGTCTGTTTTTTTGAATACGCAAAATTGGGTAGTTCGGGCAGTATTTTTAGAAGTCGAAAGCCATGTTCGATGTTCTGAGCGCTTTTCCCTTGATACAGAACCTGACGTTAGTAAAATGGTGTGAAATGAATTCACGTTACTGTACCACAAGCTTTCATTCCACGACAAATTTGACAGACAAAAAAGCATACGGTGTTCTGTGTGACACATCGTCTGACTCGACCCTATAATTTGTAAATTATGAGTTATGGCAAAGGAACTGCGCTTGGTATGTATGTATGTATGTATGTATGTATGTATGTATGTATGTATGTATGTATGTATGTATGTATGCATGTATGTATGTATGTATGGAAATAGACGGTTGCATTTTATGTGTTGACCTATCTTGTTGACCTCTAGAAAATTTTTGTCTTGTTTGCTCCTGCCCTGGTTTTCAATGCGCTCTTTGTTTTCGTTACACTAAGTGTCCATCAACTGTCGTGCTGTGGGCATAACAGCCATGTAGTTACCCCCTATATGTTGGTATTTAGCGAAGTGAACAAAACTCTGTACTTCACATAATTTGCATATTTCAAACACGAATATTCGCTGGATTTAGTTTCACAAGTAACACAAGAGATGAGAGGGTGCAACGGTCAATAATAATACTGATCACGAGGTGATTGATATGCGGCTACTTGGTAAATGATATAATAGAACGGTACTATATGATCAACCTTAAATAGATACCAGCGTATTGCAAACTTGAACGACACACACAGACACAATAAATTATATATATATAATTATATATATATATATATATATATATATATATATATATAAATATATATATATATATATATATATATATAATTATATATATACAGACATTTACATATACTGTTATATATATATACATAATAATATGCTCTCCAAGCTGATTGAGCACTCACTCTCTCTCTCTCTCTCTGAGTCTCTCTCTCTCTCTCTCTCTCTCCCTCCCTCCCCCCCTCTCTCTCTCTCTCTCTCTCTCTCTCTCTCTCTCTCTCTCTCTCTCTCTCTCTCTCTCTCTCTCTCTCTCTCTCTCTCTCTCTCTCTCTCTCTCTCTCTCTCTCTCTCTCTCTCTCTCTCTCTCTGTGTGTCCGATAACCAAAGGCAGTGAACATAATAACATGATAAAACTCACGGGTGATAACTGGTTGATAAAAATCTATGTGGCAGAGGTAGGAAAGAAAAAAAGGGAAAACATAATATGAGACATACTTCACACATACATATAATACTGCGACGAGATTTAAATGTTGAATAATTATTATAATTGTTATTAATATTTCGATGAAACAGAGTGGTGTGATACCTTACAAATCCAGAAGCTAATAGAAAAATTGAATTTAAGTATATGTTGGTGCATGTTTATTAAGAAGGAAAAGGGGACTAGCCAACCCGCCATCTTGAATAGTGCATTGTGGTAAGTGTGGTAACATTCCATTAATTATAAACATTTGTAAACAATTTGACAATTAATGAGTTAGTGATTCATGTTTATCAATGGATTGATACCGCAGTTCCCACAGTGCACTATTCAAGATGACGGGTTTGCCAACCTTACTTTTGTTTCTTAATAAGCGCACTAAGGATTCGAATTTATGAAATTTTTTTGATAAACCTGATCTGTGATAGTTTTGAATATGAAGTGAAATGCTTGAAGTGAAATGCTGGATATGCTTACGAGGTTAGAGAACGGGTAATTGCCTTCTTGTCTTGTTTGATAGGCCTAGGGTTACACATTCTATGTATCCATCGATTTAGAGCAGTTCCTACTTTTATGAATTTCTCTGTGGACAACTTGAAAGAAAGTGACAATATTACGAGCCCTAGGAAAACATATATCACCAAACCGTATGCTCCTAATCTGCGCTCCTTTGCTGTCAAGTCCGTATTCATATCCATGTCCCCGAACCCAATAGTGGAGAGGGTTATAAAACTAAAATAAAACGCTTCACCAAACGACCACCCCTGGAAAGCTTTAAAGATAACAGCACCAATTATGAGGTACACAGTAACAGTCAGTGAAATTATAGATAATGGGACTTCTTTTTCATCTCTGTAAGAGGTCATTGAACTTTCACTTGTGTTGCTATCCGTCTGAACACCTATACTTATTCTTGGGACTTCCTTGATTCGGATCCGGTTTAGTGCACCAACGCGACCGACATCGTTCGAATTTGTTGTGCTTTCACAGAAATTTGAATGTTTTGAGGATTCTGTTCGATCATGATGATACTTCTGGCCATATCTAGCATCACCCAAAGCTCCATTTGAAGGTAGGTTGTTTGACTCTGACACGCTCTCCTGCACGTCGCCAACCGCGTATCCCCTTTCATGGTAACATCGGCAGCAATTGCAACAATCACTAATCGATGCGTTCGAGATGACAGTGTCTAGCGATTCTACGTTCACGCTGTCTTCCGATGTCGTTTCTATGTTATCTGTGCATCCTGTGTGTTTCATCACGTATTTTGTGTCTCCAGATTCACAGTCATGCTGACCACAATCACGATCTACTTCTGACATTTCTTTAAATTGTGTATGTTCTTTATCCGTTGCACTTTGCACAACTGACGTGACACACACTTTATTATGAACCGAGAAATCACGATTTTCCACCGTCTGTTCGTCATCAGTTTTAGTGTTCTGTCCTTTGACAACATACTCGTATCCAAAGTCATGTCCATTTGCATCTACTTTAACAGAATATAGATCACGATCGCCAGTTTCAATGACGTCATCTTCGGCCACAAAACAAGCATTATGGTGGCTGTTGTATGCTATTTGTCGTATTCCGTTAGTTTCCTCTGCTGAAAGGGTAGATCCAAACTGACTCACTCTTCTGGCTATGGTTGTCCGTGTGTTGGAAACGCGATGAAGGCACTTCCCTACGACTAATCGAAACGGCATTGCGACGACGTCGCTCGCGTACGAGAGGAAAAGTAGCGTCAACGGTATTCCAATAATGGCGTAAAACACACAGAACGTTCGACCATAGGTTGTCACTGGTGCTAAGTAACCATCACCTGGTGTAGAAACAGAAGAGTAAAAATGATCAAAATAAGACTCATCACACTTTTTATTGATACTTATGAATCATATAATCCAACTTATTAAGTATCGACTATCCATACCAATGTAAAGAAACCATAATTGCAAACATCAATCTCTCAATCCATCCTGGCCATAATCATATGATCTACTGCTAACATCCATCCATTCATTAAAACGTTTATTCATCCATCCATCCATCCAGCCAGCCATCCAGCCAACTAGCTAGAGAGCCAGGAGTTCGTCCGTCCGTCCGTCCGTCTGTCCGTCTGTCTGTCTGTCTGTCTGTCTGTCTGTCTGTCTGTCTGTCTGTCTGTCTGTCTGTCTGTCTGTCTGTCTGTCTGTCTGTCTGCCTGCCTGCCTGCCTGCCTGCCTGCCTGCCTGCCTGCCTGCCTGCCTGCCTGTCTGTCTGTCTGTCTGTCTGTCTGTCTGTCTGTCTGTCTGTCTGTCTGTCTGTCTGTCTGTCTGTCTGTCGCATTCCTCTGTTATGCAAGAAACCTTGATGAGTGCTAGGATGAAAATCTGTGTACAAACATAAATAATGTTCACTTCATACGTGCATACAAAACATGATTCAAGTTGATTTACAACCATTGCTACTGTTTCATGACCCATGACCTGTAACCATGGGAACAGTGTGATTAACGAGAAAGCTGTTCGTACACAGACAAAGTCAAAGTTCATATCATTAGTATTGCGATATGGACATTCAACACATATAAATAACAACCAACCCACCCACAACCACCCCCATCACCCCACCCAGTTCCTTCCTATGAAATCACCAATAGTTGAATGTGATATATAACTGTACCTAGCTATCTTGGGGTAATGGAGCCTTTAATATTTACAAGTGGGGGTGATGGGGGGGGGGGGTTGCGGTATCGGGGGAAGAACATACATTTGTGTGTTAGAAGAAAGGAATAAAGGGAGCGTCACATTTTACTCTGATTCATTGTATTACCCAACTGTGCATTATTTTGTGATTTTGGCATTGTGCCGCTGCAACAGGGTCCACATCCCTCTGTAGCAAGATCCAACCGCTGCCACCACTGTACTGTAATGCGATATCACATACCAGTCAAAATCGCTGCTGACAACCATGCAGTGAATTGTTAGTTGCGGTATGAGGATAGGAGTGGGTCTCACAAGGTTGAAGGAGTGGGGAGGGGGGAGACAGCGCACATTTTGGATAGTGTGGTGGAGTGGGGTGTTTCCCGACATGTACGTGTGTATGTCTGGACAACGTCGGCAGCGCACCGGTCTAGTATTTGGAGTTCTGGCCTTCAACTCTGCTAATTAGATCAAGTAGATTAATGAATGCAGTGCCTTCACGCACAATAACTGTGGTGAATTGTAGTTGGAAACAACCCATGCAGTTAAAATTATCAAGGACAAAATATCGGCAGCTGTAGGTTAAGTCCTTATCATTGGTTCTGCTGGAACTGGTAACCCTTTTTTACATCTAGCAGCATTTTCACATTTTTTTGAGATATTTGAACGGGACGTCATGTTTTAGAGGAAAGGGAATTGAGGGAGGGCCACTCACTTGGAATCTAAGGAGAGTCACATTTTACGCGCTAGACCGGGCTAGATATCCCTTGGCCCTCCCGGCCTTGCAATTACTGAATGCTTCCTAAACGTTTAAAAGTTGTTGTTTTTTTACTTTTATACAGATGTATTATCTAGTAAAATGATACTACAGTAATTTGTTTTTCTCTGTCAATAAAAATTTGATCAAAAGAAATGACGAAATAAATTGTACATGTTGTACTTTTAACCTTTGCGTCGCCACCTGATCGATCTTACCGAATGTTCACTACTCAGGCCATATTGTGTAGCTTATTGCATGGACGACAAAGGTTGGTAAACCCCGCAGGTGATCGATTACAGGTTAGCTTCTGATATCTACCAGGAAACGTATTTTTCCATTCATATCACAAGCCTGTTGGTGGACTGCGTTTGAAAGAGGTCACCTGTATAGTGAAGTACATATCATGAAGCAGTCGTCTGCCTCTCAGGTTTATTAGTTCATATATATGAACGACGTTAAATGCCAAATACATACCACATGACTATATGAGCAAAGCCCCCAACGTGGCTTATCAATTAACTTTTGCTGACCGTTGACTCACATCAATTGAATTATTAAGGTAGAAAGCACCTCGTGGACGAACTTCTTGAAAATCAAAGTTTAAAAAAAAAGTTCTTCAAATCTGTCCAAACTTTGCCATGTGCAAATTTCATCCTGGTCCTTTTGAAATAATAAAATAACTTTGGGGCCCACTGTCTTGTTTCAAGAAAATCACCAATCTTTCATTCCAAAGTATTCGGTGGCCATATTGGATTATCAGAAAATGGTTTCATTTTTATAAAAACATTTTGACCTCTATTTCAAAAATTTGTTCGGTGAGGCCTGAGTTTTTTTCTTGGGAATGGGTTGAAATTACTTGAACAAATTATCAGCAAAGGTTTAGATGACAAGTCCGCCCAAACATATTCATGGCTATTTATGTCTTTCAATCACTCTCAAAGTACCTGGTGACTCTATTCAACATGTGTATGATATTTGTTTCAAATAAAATCGAACATATTAAGATTTGAGACTTTGAAGTTTGGCCAGATACATGTTGGTATGTTGAACTGACTGAAAACTGCCATTTAACCGCAAAGGATCTCGGGAAAGTGACGTTATACCCCTGTATGTTCAAAACCTGAGTATGTTTTCGAGGTTCACGTTCAATTGTACATGGTGACGTCATATAATTAATGTTCTGCATCCATAGTCGTCGGTCTATGGGTCAACTTAATGATATAGATTTTTATAAATTAATTGATCTATGAGTTGCTATTATCTTTGAAAAAAAAAAAAAAATGGTGAGAGTTTAACTTACAACAATGTTCGACCAACTGTATCTCTTAGCCTGTCTTAAGCTGTACTGAAACTACCTACTAGCAGCAAGTTTCTCTATTGATCACAGTGTAATCTTTCAATCCCTGGTGTTTAATTGTAAACAAATTGTTGATAAGACCTAGACTGGCTAGTCACTACACAGATAATATGACACACATACACTCACTCACTTCACTCAGACGGTAAACAAACAACTCCAACATTTGATGTCGAATTAACAACTAGAACAAAATACAACATTGCAACTTTGTTTATCATACTAGGTTAGATATCCCACAGTGTTGCTATCCTGAAGACTCTACTTAAAACACCACTGGTGAAATGTACACTAATTAAACATCAGAGAGTGAAAGATTACAATGTGATCGATAGAGAAACTTGCTGCTAGTAGGTAGTTGTAGCACAGCTTTAGACAGGCTAAGAGATACAGTTGGTCAAACATTGTTGTATTTGTACAAAACACTTTCAGATAACAAAAATTACAGATTCATATTTGTTTAACTCTGTTTGATTTATGTATGCCTGTGGTTTTGAAATAAGAAAAGAAAAAAAAATTGGCGTCATACCTATGGTTGTCACCACCGATACACAAAATAGCAAAGATGCTGTCCAAGTCCATAAATCCGGCCCAGTCGGACCCTTTTCCACTTCAACCACAAACTTAAAGTATTCCTTCAAGACGTCTTCTGCAAGTAGGGTAATGTTTTCAACGTTGGTCTCACATAGGCTTGCAAGAGTCCTTGTAAAGTTCTGTAAAATCGCATCAAAATTGTTAAACGCCTCGTTGGATTTTCCTAGCTCACCTTCCAGTTCTGAAAATACCCACATACCCAAAATAAGGTATCCTGTAAGAGCCAGCGTCAACACTAACAACGTCCCGATGGTACATGATGGTGATTGTCGCTCACAGCGTGCCCTGGAGCGATCACTATGCTCACCCATGGTTAAGACTCTCAATTACAACTGGTACGGCGTCATACATACGATCTCTCTCTTTATGATGTCCCGGTTACATACTAATGCGAAATATGCATAATTCCATTTTTCATGGTCAGAAATAACATATGGTAAGTATGATGTTTTTAAATAAAACAATGCTGCAGGTATTTTAAATAATATAACGTAAGACTCTATGCATTACAATGCGGACAGAAAACAATAAATACTGGTACAGCGTGAGTGTTAACATTGGATATCCAAAAACATAAAAAGAATAACAGCGTTACTTTACGACATGCATGATGGGTAATTGCAAACTTGGGTGATGACCTTCGACTGGTAAACGTGTGTTTATGCTATAGCATTAACACCTGTCGTTGTTGAGTTTGATAGAATAGCCTATATAGTAATGCCGGGAGTATTCATGCCCACATATACACAGATACCCCCCCACACACACACACATATGTATGTATGTATGTATGTATGTATGTATGTATGTATGTATGTATGTATGTATGTATGTATGTATGTATGTATGTATGTATGTATGTATGTATGTATGTATGTATGTATGCATGCATGCATGCATGCATGCATGCATGTATGTATGTATGTATGTATGTATGTATGTATGTATGTATGTATGTATGTGTTTATGTATGTATGTATGTATGTATGTATGTATGTATGTATGTATGTATGTATGTATGTGTGTATGTATGTATGTATGTTTACATGTATGCATGCGCAACACTATACTGTTATATAACTCAACAACTCTATATATATTATATAACTCATTTGTTATTCATACTTTTGTATGTACATATACATGATACGTGTCAGTACATGAATATGCATGTATTAATACTTACCTTCTCCTCAAGACGACCCATTTCTGGTGGTAGTGCGTTGTATTTTTTCTGCATAAACAGTACCAGAGCAACGTTTGGAATATATGGTACATATAGTGCGTACACAAATATATATATCACAGCTCCTAAGTAACTGATCAAATGTAAGAATAGTTAATACAATTCATCAGACCATCCGTGTGTATATTGTTAATAGTACGTACATAAATGGAAATATGATATGTACATATTGATGATTTTGTCAGTATCATATTTCAACCCGTAACTACATATTATGTCACTCTAAAAATAATACCAATGAGGTAAACTGTAACTAGGGTGGTGTCGTATTGTAGTATACAATGGTGGGCCGCGTCTAGCTACCAAACCTTGAACGCCTAAGTATGCTATGCATTTGCTTGCTAATACATTGAACATGAATAAGTCAGAGGCTTGGCGTAAAGATGGTCATAGGCAAGTTTCTCCCTTCTTGCTATTTTGTTTATTATTTGACCGTTGTACACCATGTAGCCATGTTTGGCATGATGTGAACAACAAGGCAAGTGACCACGTGACTGGCAAGAGGCTAATAACGAGTTAACCTAGATAAAATCACTGTACACTTTGTTTGCATACTAACCTGTAACAGTCCAATGGGGGGAAGTTTGAAGGTTTACTGCATACGGATAATCGTTATCCTTGAATGTATTAGCATCAACGAGCTAACCACCCATGGGCAGGCGTTAACTTTTTGAAAAAAAGTATCAATACTGCAGAGGGGATTTCTCCTCAGCAAATATGTAACCATATTACGTAAGACTCAGAGCAGAAGTAAGATCTACATAAGTTCAACTTATTCTCAATAAAACTAATAAAAATAGTCTGGATGACGTTGAAGATGATAATTGTAGTGAGACGGGGAAAATAATATTTCATAATAGATTATTATCATCGGAGGGAACGTTGACATGGATCTTGGAAATAATCTAAATTCATCTATTTAAAAAAAATCACGTACAAGGAAATTATTATAAAATGCAGTGAGGTATAATACAGATGAAATGATTTTTGTTGAGCGCTACACTTATTTTAGAAGGTAAGATCATCCTGTCGATCCGCCCTCATCGGCCTTTATTGACATTGTTCTCTTTATAGGCAGATATGCATGAGTAAGGGCGCCCCGACACGGCGTATCTTGAAAGCTTAGAAACCTGGATCCGTTTACCATATCAGTCTATATATCTGCTACGGTTGATGGTGTTTTTTCTATGGTCATTAAAATGAGTGTAAAATTCATTTGAATTATCAAAATTACTTAGCTAGTATCAACTTAGCATCGACGTATAGTCTAGGAGTACAATTTTGGATGTTGTACAGATCTAGAGCCTTAGAGGTTTGGTAGCCAAGACTGACGCGTCGTTCGGAGTTTTGGTAAGCGAAGCATTATGCCATAATATCATTTTCATAATGCTATATCTGAATATCTGTTGACAGCTCCAATAACTAATCATTAGACGAAGAAAATGTGTTTTTTCCGATCACATGGCCTCAGAGGTTAGGGTAGGTAGGTCGAGATTGATTTGATTTGATTTGATGTGATTTGATTTGATTTGATTTGATTTGGTTTGGTTTGATTTGGTTTGGTTTGGTTTGGTTTGATTTGATTTGATTTGATTTGGTTTGGTTTGATTTGGTTTGGTTTGATTTGATTTGATTTGGTTTGGTTTGGTTTGATTTGATTTGGTTTAGTTTGGTTTGGTTTGGTTTGGTTTGGTTTGGTTTGGTTTGGTTTGGTCCAACATCTAGTGCAAGATATGGGGTTGAATTGGTTTGATTTGATTTGATTTGATTTGGTTTGGTTTGATTTGATTTCGTTTGGTTTGGTTTGGTTTGATTTGGTTTGATTTGATTTGATCTCTTTAATTGTTTTTATTGAAAAAATAATGCTTAGACCGAAAAGCAAACGAAATGTCGGTCAGAATACCCCTTCTGTGATACTTTGATGAAATATGTACAGGCATCACTGGGGAAAGAAAACAGACGTGAAGAAGACAAACAATTATTATTATCTTTTTGTTTTAATTTTTTTTAAATGTTTAGGGTCGGCGGCTTATTAAACCAGGGTCGGTCGGGTTGTCAGAAACACACAATACTTTTTATTTTGCCTTAATAGGCCTAATAGAAAAATTGTGCGTGGTTCCGATTACGCTCAATTTTAGAATAAGTGGCGTAGGTAGATTTTTTATTTTATTTTATTGTATAAATTTTTTTTAGTTCAGGTTTTCAATTGTTTTCCAAATGGTCTCTGTGCTATATTTATTTCTTCCTATCAGATATGCAACCATTACATTTTGGAAGAATAGTTTTATACTGTCTTTTTAAGTTGATGTCAGTTTCCGCATCCACTATTTCTCGTGAGACCACAATTTTTGCGATTTTGTTATTCTTTCTCGAATACGTAAACAAAGAGTTTAGGGTCGGCAGTGATAAGCTAGGTGGGGTCGGGTAACCGGAACCAAACAAATATTATTTTAGGTTGACGATTCAGCATGGTTTAATAGTTGGAATTAAGTATATTTGATTCTAACAATGTAACAGAATTGACCACCGTGAATCATAACGTTAAAGATTGTGCCCATTTTAAACTGACAATTTGGCTGAGATGGCCAGTCTTTGTGTGTATAAATCATCTCCTAGTGTACGTACGAATATACATGTTTTGCAATTATTTAGTTACAAATACGGTCTATGTTGTTTAAAATTGTTTTTTAATCTTAAATTGAAAAACAAATGTTTTTTCAGTGATTAAAACTTCAAACTAAATAGTACCCATTTTCGATATATTCAGTTCGCCCTTAAAAACGTTTGTCTACAAGATATATAGCTATTCTATGAATGTGTTACTTTAACAGCATGTTGTGAACCAGGTATGGTCATGAGGTGCCATTGTTTGACTACATGTATGTATATGAACTTAGTGAAAAAGGTCGCACACTGGTCTGTGACGGCAGCCAGTGCATTACTCGTGAGTCGAAATGACAAGGGCCGTGACACACTGGTGTGTGACGGCAGCTATTGTGCTAACCGTGAGTCAAAATGACAAGATCACACACTGGTCTGTGACGGCAGCTATTGCACTACCCGTGAGTCAAAATGACAAGATCACACACTGGTCTGTGAAGGCAGCTGCCGTGCTACTCGTGACCTATTGGGATTCCCCAAGAAACAATGTATTGTAATCTTTTATGTGATTAATCAGTCGCGAGTTAAGGAGTCTGAAATACGAATACAAGGTAAAGTGTACAGTGTACATAATAATGAAAAATGTGGTCTGATTTTCTGAGTTGAGTGAACGTAGCATCTTATACGTGTCGGGACAACTGTACGTTGACATACATTATCGACCCTTCGCTCTTACAATCGAACGATGCATATAATATCGTGAAGTAGAATATCTCTCATCAACTTGAAGTTTTTTATCTTGCACTGGAACGAGTCTATCACCAAAAAAAACCAATTACATTATATTTAACGCCAGTTTAACCTCTGACCACTGGTCTGAGGTTTAACTTGCACAGTCCAGTTTATTAAGCTTAGACATAGGTACACATATTGGCTGCCTTCTAATACTCAATGACTATAGGACTATAGATGTACATAAATGACATACCATACGTATAGTCTTAACCGGTTGGACTAATGTTCATCATTATCAATTTCAGTGCTTCTGATGTATACAGAGTTAAAAATTGTGAGCAACAGCCGCACCGAGAAGACTGCTGGGCTAATACAGTGGTTCGCTGCAGCAGAGGCCATTGAAGGGGTTAACCACAAAATATATACACACACATATGAAAATGGCATTGTCTTGATTCGTTGAAAAGGACACCCTAGTTTCAGTAAAATATCACCACAAGCTAAGGAAAGGATCAGACGGTTTTTGTTTCAGCGCAATTAGTTTCACTTTCGATTTGTTAGTCTATTTCAATCTGTCTTACAGCTCAAATTATATAGGCTTGGTGTTTCACTCATGGGACATTATGTTTTTGACACAGAGATATACATATTTTGACTCTAGACTAACAATAGACCAATATTGAAACGCTAGTACTGACGTGATGTACGTTCTTTGTATGTAGACTCCAATGACATGTGACAGTAAGTGCACTGACACGGATCAAACCGTCAGCATGCGCGCGATTAGGCGGTTTTAACTGTTGTTGTAGTTGTAGTTGTTGTTGTTGTTGTTGTTGTTGCTGTTGTTGTTGTTGTTGTTGTTGAAATATCAGCAGTATTCAGGTAAGCATGATCTTTGAGTTCGATGACCTCTAGCCATATGGATTGATTAACACTGACTGGTATCGGATCAATCAAACGAACAAATGATCTGAAGACAGACTACTTTCCAGAGTATAAAGATCTAAATTCGTCAAACCATGGTCACTTTTACATATAAGTGTAGATCCGTAACCTGTAGCCTATCAGAGTCATTATCTTGTCACAGTATACTGACCTACTTTCAGTTAGGCGGTGATTCAACATTACTCAGTAAAAAATTATCCATTAACGGACAAACAAAGTAGAAGTACGTCTTTGTACATTTATCTACACCCACACATGTCCCGCAGTTTACACATTTCACGTGCGAATTTGGACTGTGAGGCAGCTGGTTGATCCTGGTTAGCTAAATACACTTGCAGTTGTGCCTTATTGTGCATGATATGTACGTAAATATCCATTGTAACATATACACACATGAAAGGGGGTTTCCGGAAACCTTGTCGAGCACCTTTCTTATCATTGGGAGATCCCCAATAACGTATTCAAGCCAGGAACTCGACATGACACACTTTTCTTGGTAGCTGATTTCATAACTTGAAAGTCTTAGATATAATTATAAGGAACCGATGATCAATCAGCTGATTCGTTCCTCAAGTTCTTTTTACTACTACGCAAAAACATACGATTTTACAAAGCAAATATGAGTGTATAGCTAACAGCCCATGACCACACATTCAGAAGCTTACAACAGCCTGATGTGGAAGATCATGTAAGGATTCAATAACCGTTCAGTTTGAACTGCATTGAGCATGAATGCTTCATCAATTATCATTAAACATTAACATAGCACGGTATTTTCCCGCCTAAAATATATCAAATTACAATGTAGGTAGTTTCCTACGGTTGGAATTTCCCAAATATAGAACATGACGACGGTGTTTGCAATTGTGATTTGCTGTATATCTCAGAGATACTAAAACGACCACATCATTTGAGAATCAGAAATCGGTGAAGGCGTATCATGTACTCAAACACTGTTCGCTCAAGACCATTTTTTGTTTTACTCTGAGAGAAAGAGAACGAGAATATGTCAAACAAAAAGAACGCCATCGTAATCGGAGGAGGTCCGGTAAGTGTTGAATGTTATGTTTAACAGTAATATTTTGATTAACATATAATTTTCTACTTTTCATAAATTTGGCGCGCAGTTCACTTTTCTTCGCTCTGTCCCTCTTCTTTTTATTGAGAGCAATGCGGGTGGTCAAGGTAGCAATTGTCAAGTACTTATTTCAGTTTTCGCATGATCTATCCTATATTATATTGCAAACTATTTTGACTGTGTTGTGATTTTACGGGCAGTGAACAACTTTACATGTGATGTCTTAGAACCCTTCGTTGTACATTGTACGTTTCTTGCCTGTTCTAATACTTTTTTTCTGTTTTTGTTGATGTTACTTGTGTGAATGTGACTACGATAAGCCATGTTTGACCATAAAGCCTGAACGGCATTTTGCGAACCGCAGTAAAAATAAGTTCTCATGCGACTGAGTAATATGGACTTGCGCGCCGAGTTCCTTAATATTAGCCTTCTCACCGTACTAATCATCTTGCAGTTTTTTATTACCATGGAAATAATTTCCCCGTGTTTGCCTTAATTATTTAGCTTCAAGTTCTGGGCACATTTATCGCGTCCACTCCACTGTTTATCTCACAAATGGCAAAATGAAACTGAAAATTAAAGCACGCACAAATAATAACTTCAGAACAAACCGGTCTGGATTTCAATATCATCAAACATGCATTCCTCTCCAGTATACCAAAACAAAAAATTCAACCATTACATGTTAGACTTAAAAAGAAAGTCTAGTCCGATGTTTTCTAGCATCGATACGAACTTGGGGAACAACAACGACAGTTGCAGTTACGTTGTTTGGCGGAGAGCCTATCGCATGTCGCATGTCGGAGTGAAAGTCAAGGAGAGTTCGTTACTGCGCATGCACAATGAAAGTACATCACCTTGCAACAATTTTGCCATGATAGTACTAAGAACTGCTCGGCTGATGTCAGCGCCGTTATTAGTGATGCAGTGAATATAGCTCAGTGGGTAAATCCCACCCACACTGACGAATATGCGATATCAGAAAAATAATAAACACGCTGACACAGCTTCAATTATCACATTTAGAATGAAAACGGCCATCATCCAGTTAAAACGAGGTACTTATGAGTTTCTTAAATTAGCAGTTGTACTCGTACTTTCGGTTTCGTTATCATTATTCTCTCGAGCTCTACAATGACTTCGTTAGGAAGTTGCCTGTTAAATCTTTACGTCACATACACGTATGTAAATAAGATGTTGCCAACCATAAACTTATAATGAGACCTCTTAAGCCAGAGTAAAAAAAATCACAATACATAATAAATTATTCATAATCAACTCTAGATCTGCATCGACACAATGTGATAGACCTAGGGCGGCCGTACAGGCTTGGTAAATGAGAGTATGTGATTTTCCCGACATTTTTGTTACAAATGGTTATGCCATTCTTTCTTTCTTTTTTATTACTCATTACGCAACAGCCCTAGACATCTACTAGTGTCCTCATAGTCAGGCAACAAGTGTGTAATAATATCCGTCATATCTGAATAGTTACCTGGTTGAGAGTTTGCACGACATGACTAGTTGAAATAATGTCAGGGCATTTCATAAATGATATACAGAAATCCGTAGTAGTGGTCGAAGGACGGAAAGATGAATCTGATTTCTTCTGTCAAGTAGTCAGACGAATATTTTTGCGCATGTGCATTGAAAGGGGATGATAATGGCACTGAGTGATACGAATTAATTATTTACGTTACTATAAATGATGACATCATGTTGAACTGTTGGGTACGGTTTAAAGTTGGCTTTGTCTTTGCTAGGTTTTGAGGCAGAGACGCCAGATCAGCGCTGAATTACTATTTTGTCGTTGCCTTTTACAAGTATACGACAATTGACCCTGGGCAATATATCTTCCAATGTAGAGAGTTTTTTTCAATGAAACTTTCATTTAGAAACAACGCTGGGAGAGTGGTCTCACCAGTTAGGTCTGATCATGTCCGGGGATCATATATGTTCTGTTCTGTTCTGTTCTGTTCTGGTCTGGTCTGTTCTGGTCTGGTCTGGTGCGGCGTCTTGTCCAATGCTCATTTTCATGTGTTTTTACTGTTATCTGTCTGTATTGACTTCGGTCACGTCAAGGGAAACAACATGGTACATTCTTAACAGTTCTCTATTTTTCTATTTCTCAAATTTACAGGTCGGTTGTGCCCAAGCCTGCTTTCTTTCGAGGAAAGGTTTCCAAGTACAAATGTTCGAAGCTAGAGATGGTTAGTAGTTTTTAACTTGTCGTCACGTGACTGTACGCAAATTGTAAATAAAAGAACACAACCTATCAAATAAAAACAGCTGTATTTCCGACAAAATAAATTGAAAGGTGGTCTTGTTTTGTTTAGTTTAGTTTAATTTAATTTAAATTTTAGTTTAGCTTAGTTGTGTTGTGTTGTGTTGTGTTGTGTTGTGTTGTGTTGTGTTGTGTTGTGTTGTGTTGTGTTGTGTTGTGTTGTGTTGTGTTGTGTTGCGTTGCGTTGTGTTGCGTTGCGTTGGTTATGTTGTGTTGTGCTGTGTGTTATGTTATGTTGTGTTGTGTTGTGGGATGGGATGGGATGTGATAGGATGGGATGGGATGGGATGGGATGGGATGCTGGATGGATGGATGGATGGATGGATGGATGGATGAACAAAGAAAAAGAACTCGAAAGGGCTGATGTGTGGATGATTTAATTTGATCTACATGATTGTATACGTATTAATTGTTTAAGTAGATGTTAGACACACAGAATGACCAATTGATTAGTATAATTTATTAACTGTCTTTGTCTGTATCTTTCTATGGTAGACATACGTGGTTTCACACCAACGAAAGGAAAGAGCATTAATTTAACATTATCAGATAGAGGAATCAGGGTCTTGCATTATTTAGGAGTTAAAGACAAGGTATGTATAAAATAAGCACTTTCAGTGCATCACCAACTATTATAAGTTGTACATTATGATTTCAATTAACACTTTATCCTGATAAAATATTTTTACAACCATGCCTAGAATAATCATAAACCGTAAGACATGATAAAATTGCACAATTTCAGTAGCATATATTGAATAATTCTACTTTTTTTCCTAAGATTTTGTCTCAGTGTGTTCCTGTATATGGACGATATATTCACCCTTCGGAGGGGCCATTTTACACAATGAGGTATGGAAAGGACGAACAGGTAAGTTAAACATGTCAATGAATTTATATGTATGTATGTATGTATGTATGTATGTATGTATGTATGTATGTATGTATGTATGTATGTATGTATGTATGTATGTATGTATGTGTGTGTGTGTGTGTATGTATGTATGTATGTATGTATGTATGTATGTATGTATGTGTGTGTATGTGTGTGTGTGTGTGTATGTGTGTGTGTATGTATGTATGTATGTATGTATGTATGTATGTATGTATGGATGGCTGGATGGATGGATGGATGGATGGATGGATGTAGGTATTTGGTATGTAGCTATAGGTGAGTGAGCGTTCGTACGTACGTACGTACGTACGTACGTGTCTGTCTGTCTGTCTGTCTGTCTGTCTGTCTGTCTGTCTGTCTGTCTGTCTATCTATCTGTCCTGCCGTCCGTTTGTCCGTCCGTCAATGTAATAATTGTATATCTAGTTATCAATGTATTCTAATACAAATAACACAGTCATATACGTACATCTCATATAAAAATCCCTATCTAGAGCAGATGTTTAATATTTTTCACGTTGACTATATTTTCTGTTCCGGGTTATTCTTTCAGTGTCTCATGTCTATAAATAGAAACAAAGTGAACGAGATCCTCCTGTCAGGTACGTACATTCTATCATTGAATCGTCAGATGTATAGTCATAAATTAGTCAAAACCATAGACCCTCCACGTGGGTAGAGGTCTGTAAAAACAAAGCGACATTGTATGGAATGTAATTGTTTTAAGATACTCTACGTTTTGATTTCTTCAATTAGCATAGTAACAGTTTTACCATTGTCTTCACATTTAGTTTCACTTTACAATATACAGCATATAATTATGCATATACGTAAATATCAAGAGTGTGTACATTTCTCGTAACAGATACAGAGACCAATTACAATGTCAAGACCACTTTTAGGCACAAAGCAGTGAGTTGTAATTTTGAAACCAGTGAAGTTGTATTTCAAGGGTAAGTGTTCACGCAATTGTCAACGCATGCGCAGTGGCCGTCTTTATAGTGTTTTTCAGTGTATGTTGGTATGTGTAGGTGTTGGTATATGTAGGTGTTGATAAGAAGTCTAGACAAGGAATTAACTGATTATTATTATTGTTGAACAGGACCATTCGTTTGTACTATAACTTTGCCAGATAAGTGATATTCACACCGATATTTCATTCTTGAGGTCAAAGGTCATCCTCAACGTCCCTTGTTGATATTAGTTTGTAGTTAAGAAAGTACAGATACTACACATCCATAACTATATATTTTCTGAAAGCTCTTGATCCACTCTTTTCAATGAAATTGTTAACATTTGGTTTTATGTACTTCTTATGTAACTTCCGGTCATGTGACTTGTACATACGTGATAATTTGCATTTTTGGTTCAACAAAAAAATAGCTCCTTCAAATTCCGACCGACAATAGAAAACAACGCACGGTATTTATCGCCAAGTCAGTGGCTACAAAACCGTGATTTCTGATGACGTCTTTTGTTCGAAAGTAAGACGGATTTAATAAGACATACCTGGATTATTTGGACACTGTTTTTTTATATAGACCGTGTCTTTGAAATACGTATATCTATAACATAATATAACTCAATTTCTTACAGACCAAACGGTGAACAGGTTTGCTCACAAGCTGACTTGATCTGTGGATGTGATGGTGCATTCTCCACGGTCCGAACCCAGATGATGAGAAAAGAAAAAATGGACTTTAGTCAAAAATACCATTGCCATGGTTACATGGAACTTCATATACCACCAAACAAAGATGGACAGGTATGGTAAACTTCCTTTGTGAAATGATATAGTCGTTTTAGGTAGCTACGGACATTTTTGGATCCTTTGAATATAATTTCGACAATGTGGTTAAATACATGGGTTGCTAATGCTCGAAGTGATAAATAGACTCAATAGAAATATGATGATTCGTTCCTGAAAAAAATAATTAAATATAAAAATAAGTTATTATAAAAAAATGATTTATTTTTCAAAACCTCATGTCACTATTTAACTAACTATAACTGTCTTGCGTGTCTTCTTACACTCGACAATCCCCACGCCCCCACCCCACCCCACCCCGCACACCATCAGCATCAGCATCATCACCACCACCACCACCACCACCACCACCATCATCATCATCACCAGCACAACCAGCACCATCACCACCACCACCACCACCACCACCATCACCAGCACAACCAGCCCCAGCACCACCACCATCACCTGGAAAGCAATCTTCTACAGTACCGATTTTCTGTTCTTTTTCTACAGTATGCGTTGGACATGAATTACCTTCATCTGTGGCCTAGAGGAGAGTTTATGTTGCTAGCCTTACCCAACCTCGATAGGTCATTCACCTGTACTTTGTTCCTACCGTTTGATACGTTCAAACAGTTGAAGACAGAAAGCGACATTATGAACTTCTGGCAGACACATTTCCCAGATTCAATTCCATTAATTGGAGAAGAGGCATTAAAACAAACAGTTCTGGGTAGTAAGCCGCTGCCTATGGTGTCAATCAAGGTACTTGAGAACTTGCATAAATTTGCATACTCGACGAATCCCAAAATCCCTTTCAAATATAATAAATCGTTATTTTTACAAATAAGCCCAACAATCTGATATGTTCTATTATATTCGCATATGATAATGTAATGTACTCACACATGATAATGTAATGTAATGTAATGTAATGTAATGTAATGTAATGTAATGTAATGCAATGCAATGTAATGTAATGCAATTTAAAGTTATGAATTCTGGTTTCATAAATATCCAATTTGACAACTATATTACATCAAAAGTTATTGTATT